>NC_143579.1:173311910-173611910 GCF_048544385.1 Mastigoproctus giganteus | reverse complement strand
TAAACATTATTAATGTTTAACTAAAAGAGGACTAAGTGGAATTAATGTTATCACATTCAATACCATTTATTAAACTGTAACTAATTTTATAATCATAAAAGCAAATTTATGAACTGAATTCTTGGTTATTATGTTTCAAGTACTATCAACCCACAAAACAGTGCCAGATTTAGGTAAAATGGCACCCCTACCGTCACCATTAGTACAGTAGCGGGGGAAGGGGATGAGATAAACAGTTTACTTTTTATTATCGAATGTAATTAAATTCATTTAATTGCATTCTGACTAAGCGCATTTAAGTTTGTTCACAACAGAAATATAAAAAATAAGCAGAAAATTAATAATAAAAATATTTTTAAAAAAAGCAAAACTTTTCTTTTGTTTCTTTGAGTATTTGTTGCCCTTTGGATCATGGTACACCCAAGCAACTATCCAGGGAGTTGCTATCTCAAATCAGTTCCACATATAAGTAAAAGAGGGTAATATTACCATGTATGGCTATTTTATATCATCTAAATCAAGAGTAAATGGTTTCATAGAAATAAAAATATAACCGTACAGAAAAAGACAATGCGAGAAATCTCATTATTTACTTATTAATTTTTAAGTTTATTTCAAACTTTATATACTGACTAAATGTGTTTTTTATCATAAAAAATATAATTCTACAACCAAGGCATATTTCATTCATTCAACCAAGGCTTATTTTATTTATTCAACCAAGGCTTATTTTATTTTTGATACAGATACACTTGTAAAAAAAACTGTAATAAGCTGATCTTGAGTCCTTGTACATTTTTATATTAGCTTATATGATGGAAAATGTTGTCAGTCTCAGATCTAAAAAAGCTATTCAATTATGAAGGGCCATTGCAAAAAGATGTACCATCTGTGACACAAAAAGCTGTTTTCCTTGTATGTATTTACTGAACTATACAACAGCAATGTTTGGTGTTTTGAGCTTATCTGTTCCAACAGAAATTGCATGAAAATACTTTCAATATACAGTATGAGCTATACTGCATATTGAAAGTATTTGCTGTTTGTTTGTTATTTGGGTTTTAGGAGCATTAGCAACTAGGGCCATATTGCTCCGGGGATATGCGGTGGTGATTCCCTGACCTTTCCGCATCCTCCGTATTTGGTGGTCACGGGCTCGAACCCCTGTCTAATCACGAAGCGTGTGCTACGCACTGCTGCTCCTGCCCACCTGGCTACGGAGGCGCCCAAAGTATTTGCATTCTATTAACAATGTTCCATTGCTTCAGTCAGAGAGAGGTGCCTCCGTAGCCAGGTGGAAAGGAGCAGCAGTGCGTAGCACACGCTTCTTGATTAGACCGGGGTTTGAGCCAGTCACCACCAAATACGGAGGATGCGGAAAGGTCAGGGAATGACCACCGCATATCCCGGAGCAATATGGCCTTAGTTGCTAATGCTCCTAAAACCAAATAACTAACTATCAGTCAAAGAGCTTGATAGAACAGTAGGAATTTTTTTGGAGAGACCACAAAAGTCACATCTCTATCTTCATTCCTGTGACTAAAAGGCTGCTGCACTCAAATTTTGTATTTCAAATCTTTAAAATAATTCTCTGCACTGATGATTCATGATTTGTATACAGCAAGACCTCAATTATTTTATGCACACTATGTGGCTAATGAACCTCTCTACCATTACTTGAACTTGAAATTAGGAACACTAATATTCAGATACCATGATTAATTATATATCTGTTCAAATTTGTAATCAACAGTGGCTATCTTAATCTTTTAGAAAGCATAACAACCAGAACGTTTTTTGCGTAATATGACAGTGCAATATGGCCATAGATGCTAATGTGTTACATAAATAATAACAACAGCATAGTGGATGAAAAAGTTAGTGCAAAGCATCATTTTAGTTCATAGTAAATAACCAAAGTAGGTAAAATGGCATCTTTTTGTTACATCTCATATTGTGAAAACCTTCACAATAAGTTGCTGTTATTGCACTATTTCGAATAAGCAACACTTCCTCAGCAGAGAAGACTAATGTTACTTTTTCTTGGCAGATACTACCACCAGACAGCACCATTTGTAAATTTGTCATCCACATCTCTGTCCCTATTAGACATAGAAATGTGAAAAGTTGGAGGAAAGTGATAGGAGAGGAAGAAGAAATTCAGAAAAAGGAAAGGGGCAGTTACTCCACAAACTCACACTCACTCAAGTAGTTCATTAATAAATCCCTCAAAGAGGCAACACTTCCCCATAGGGAAGACTGTTAGCTGTTCTTGGTAACAACCGGTTACATCAGGCTCCTCCCTCCCCAGATGGCACTGTTTCGAAGCTTATTGGTCACACATCAGTGGGCAGGTAGGTACTCCAGTGATACAATAAGTAGAATCCCAGTTATGAAGTTTAATTTCACAAAATGAGAGATACCAGACGGCATGCAATAGTAAAGTACTAAAAAGGGTTTAGTGCTGAAAGCCTCACTCTATGGAAAATTTACTAGACGAACAAGTTAGTGCAAAGCATTTTAGTTCATAGTAAATCACCAAAGTAGATGAAGTGGCATCGTTTTTGTTACATCCCATATTGTGAATGTCTTCACAACAAGTTGCCGCTTATTGCACTACCTCGAATAAGCAATGCTTTGTTGTTAAAAGACGACAGTTATTGTCTGAATTATAGATCTATTTTGCATTTATCGATCCAAGCTTCTACCCCATATTTGTTAAATTCTTCATTTAAGTATCGAAAAACTTACTTGTTGTTGCCAGCCCAGCCTGGTAGCACAAATTGTATAAACCATAACATTCATCTCAACTGTTTGCTCCATATTTTTTACTGCAAAATTTGTCATTTCTTATTTAGTTCTAATCACAACTTGAACGTAATGAAATCTCATGGACAATATCATAATTTATATCATTCTCTTGTAAAATTTATTGTGTGAACACCTGTTCATGTCTTGAATTGATTGGACATTTATTGTTGGGCTGGACATTAATTAACTTTAGTGGTTAATCTACCCCACTGCTTTTTTTTCTTAATATGTAATAATTTCTTTGTATAATTATTTGTATATTAGTATAATTCTGTACATTTTTGTATATTTGTAGCTCTACACTTTGTATATTTTGCATCTGTATAATTTTGTAAATTTTCTGTGTCTAATTTTTTTTGATGCAAGCAGTTTGTATAATTATTTGTTTAAGACTGTAATTTTCTGTATAATTCCTTTTCTTGCAAACAGTTGAGTGGTTAACTATTTCAGGTTTCTATCTCTAAATGGTTCTCCCATTTTTAAAGAAAATCTAACTCTCAACAAAATTTTCTTCAATTTGAATCCAACTAGCTTAACCTTAAATGATTTCTTTTATGTTTAGTTGTTTTTCTACCTACAGGCATATACTCTATCACCTTAGCAAAACACAGCAGAGTTGAACTGACATTCCAGATGCCACCAATCTCATAGTAAAGAAGGCTAATGTTACTTATTCTTGGCAGATACTACCACCCAGATGGCACTAATTCGAAGCTTGTTGTACTGGCAAAGTGTTGCTTATTCGAGGTAGTACGATAACAGGCATCTCGCTGTGAAGGCATTCACAATAAAAACACACACAATAATTCACAAAATTCACAATAAATGAGATATAATAAAAATGATTCCATTTCACCTACTTCAATGATTTACTACAAACTAAAAGGACACTTTGCACTAACTTGTTCATCTAGTAAATTTCCCATAGTCTGAGGCTTTCAGCAATAAACCCTTTTCAGTACTTTACTATTCACTCCATCTAGCTTCTCTCATATTGTGAAGTTAAACTTCACAACTGGTTTGTCATTTATTTTATTATCAGGGTACCTACCTGCCCACTGGTGAGAGGCCAAATAGCCTTGAAATGGCACCATCTGGAGGAGCCTGATGCTATCCTTCATTACCGAGAATAAGTAGCAACAGTCTTCCCTACTGGGGAAGCATTGTCTATTCAAGGGATTTATGATTGAACTAGTTGAATGAGTGAGTTTGAGGGGTAACTGCCCCTTTCCTTTTTTCGACGGTATTTCTTCCTCTTCTACTCTCACTTTCCTCTACCTTTTTGCTTTTCTATGTCTGATAGGGGCAGAGATGTGGTGGATAACAGACTTTATTATCCCATATCCATTTACAAACCGTGCCATCTGGGTAGTGGTATCCACCGAGAATAAGTAACATCATTAATCTTCTCTACTGGCAAAGCATTGCTTATCCAGGGTAGTGAATTATCATGGAAAATTGTTGTAAAGGCATTCACAATATGAGAAGTAACAGAAACGATGCCATTTTACCTACAGTCAGTTCTGCTATAATGCAGTACATGTCTGGTGAGCATGGACTTGGCACACCCAGGGATCCTGAGCTGGATATCATCATTCTTCTCTTTCTTGGTGATTCCCTTCTACTTTTGACTCTCTCTCTCTCTCTCTCTCTCTCTCTCTCTCTCTCTCTCTCTCAGGGTAACTTGGGAATTTTTTTTTTGTCTGGTGCAGCATAAGCCTCAGGCTTCCTTGCACCACATAGCTAATAATAATAATAAAAAACAACAGAGCTTATGGGAAAAATTTGGATAGGGACAGAGCACTCAAAAAAAAAAGTTCATTCTGGTAAGTAAAACACCAAAAAAGTTAGAAACACAATAAAATTGCTAACACAGGTTTAAACATCTTAAATTTCTAATAAATAAATAAATATTATAGTAAAAATAGAACTGTAATATACAGGGTGCAGAGAAACTCTACCGACAAACTTGAACAGGTGATAGATGGTACAAAAGAAACATTTTTTGTCAAGTAAACATAAGTCGTAAATGAGTCATTACAGCAGCAGAAGCTATTAAAGGGTTATAAAAATCAAAACACATTCAGTAATTTAATATCATTTAATGCATACAAATCATTTGCTGTTGCACACAAAATAGACTGCGCCTCCGTAGCCAGGTGGGCAGGAGCAGCAGTGCGTAGCACACGCTTCTTGATTAGACCGGGTTCGAGCCCGTGACCACCAAATACGGAGGATGCGGAAAGGTCATGGAATGACCACTGCCATATCCCCAGAGCAAAATGGCCTTAGTTGCTGATGCTCCTAAAAACCAAATAACAAACAAACAAACAAACACAAAATAGAAAAAACAATTCATAAGAAGTGCTCAAACTGGTGACCATGATGTTTAATGCATAACTCACACCGACGCATCATTGAATGTTGTAGGCGTTTGAAGTTCCTTGGATTGTCTTGTATCTCTGCGCTTGCTGTGACAATCCATGCTATAAGTTCCTCCACTGGCATTTCATACACAAGAGTCTTCATGTATCCCCAAAAGAAAAAGTCCAAACAAGTCAGATCAAGCGACCTTGCTGGCCAGGCTACAGGTCCACCTTGACCAATCCATCTGCCTGGAAAGGTTGTATATAAGTGTGCGCGTACACATCTGTGAAAATGTGGTGGTGCACCATCATGCTGGAACCACATTTGTACTTGGACAATCAGAGGAACATCTTCCAACAACTCTGGAAGTGTTTTCTCTAGAAAACGCGAGTCATCCATCTAAATGTGCAGGCAATCATGTATGGTCCAACTAAAACGTTTCCCACAATGCCAGCCCATACATTGACGCTAAACCTGTGTTGGTAGCCATTTTCAACCATTGCATGAGAATTATTCTCTGCCCACACATGACTGTTGCAGCTGTTAAACCCATCTTAGGTGAAACATTCCTCATCAGTGTAAAGCACATTATTGGCAAAATCAGGCTGCAAGTTGATTTTCTGTAAAAATCAGTGGCAGAACTCAACACGGTGGGCAAAGTCAGCAAGTTCTAGTGCATGCACTTTCTGGCATCGGAAAGGATGTAGTCTGGCTTCGTGCACCACAACCCACACCAAACAAAGCTGCACACCCAATCGGCGTGCAACGGCACTTGTGCTGGTAGGAGTATTAGCGAAGATCTGCAAAACCTGTTCCTCAAACCAGGGTGTCCTAGCAGTATGTCGACGTCCAGTATCATGCATATTCATACCGAAAGAGCCACTACCCCGCAATCTTTGGTGTATTGCAGCAAATGTTGTGTGGTGAGGCAATGTTCTGCCTAGGAAGCGTTCTTGATAAATCCTGCGAGCCTCTCTTCCATTTCCATGTCTGTACCCGTACTGAACATAAAATGACATTACACGTTTATGCTATTAGCGGCAGATACGCACCACTCCGAGGACCTCTCAATGCATGCATACATTAATGTTGATGGTAGTCGTACGTTCGAGAACTGTGTTATGGATTGTTTTTTTCTATTTTGTGTGCAACAGCAAATGATTTGTATGCATTAAATGACATTAAATTACTGAATGTGTTGTTCGATTTTTACAACCCTTTAATAGCTTCTGCTGCTATACCAACTCATTTACGACCTATGTTTACTTGACAAAAAATGCTTCATTTTGTACCCTCTATCACCTGTTCAAGTTTATCGGTAGAGGTTCTCTGCACTCTGTATACATGCTAATTGATATTTCTGTTCACTGACTTTTTTTTTTTTTTTTTGGATTGTACAATTTAAAACAATAAAAAATATACACAATCAATAACGATGAATACGGCACGCACATATTGCACAAATGAGATACGGAGTAACAACAAATTTACGAAGCTTAAAAAATAGTAATGAAGAGAATTCTGAAAACTTAAGTTTTTTAAACGATTGAAGATTCTACGGAAGGGGAAACACATTTCACCATAATAACGTAAAAACCATAGAATTCCAGTTATCGGTATATTGTAAATGCAATAAGATCAAATTTACTACCTGTTTATAATTAGATTGCACTAACAGAAACTAACAGAAAAGCCCAATAAACTAGGAACTGCAAATTGTTTTATGGCAGTGACCTCCAGAAATGTGCTCCTCCTCTTGCACTATCCCGCCTCACGAAATTTCTGTTCGAACAGAAAATCTTGTGATAAATAAATATAAAATATAATTTAAAATTTAATATAAAATACATTTAAATTAATATAAATGTTTTATATTAAAATAAATTTTAATATAAAATGCAGCAAATGATAAGTGTCTCCGACCAATACAACTACAGTAAATGGGAAATATAGCTCTCACACATTTGACGTTTGACATTTTTTAAGCTTCGTAAACTTGTATGTACTGCTGCTCAGGTCGCTACATTCAGCTTAGTGCTGAGTTTTATGTTCACCTTGTGTTACTCGTAGATGAAATTGCACGAGCCAAAGCAAAAATTCCATTATAGTTGTATTGTTCCCTAATATATCAGTCACGTTGGAGCAAATTCACATTGTGAAAATGCACATTATAGCAGAACTGACTGTACTTCGGCGATTTACTACAAACTAACTTGTCTAGTACACTTTCGATAATCTGCGGCTTTCAGCACTAAACCATTTTTAGTATTTTATTACAACAGCATAATATTAAAAAGGTAATCCTTTAACTTCAGAATTTAAAATTTAGTTTTAAAGAAAGCTGGATTGGGTACTTTGTAGTACACTACATATAATGTATGTTTTATACATACTACTATTGTTGTTGTTGTTGTTGTTCGGTTTAACGACACAAGGGCAACTAAGGCCAAATTGTGTCTCTTCATCGTTAATTGACAAAAAGCATATTTTTAGAGAGATTACATTATATGCTTCTGTACAAACCAATATGTTTTAGATATAATAAAAGTTCTTCAATATTAGCTTCATTTCCTAAGATGCGAGATAAATCAGGTGACATATTCAATTTAGAGAGAGACTGAAAAGTGTTTGACCGGATGGTTGAATGTAAGGGACAATCAACCAGGAAATGACGGACTGTAAGCTGCGTCTGACAGGATGGGCACTGTGGTGGGCTTTCACCCAATAACAGAAAGAGATGAGTGTGGTGAGTATGTCCAATTCTGAGTCTTGCCAATACAACTTCCTCTCGTCTGTTTCTTCGGAAGCCAGACAGCCACAGCTTTGGATCTTCTTTTATCTGGTAGAGTTTATTGTTAGGCTCACTTTTCCAGGTCTGTGACCATTTATTGTAGCAGGCTTTGCGTATGACAGACTTAAAATCAGAGAAAGGAACCTGAGGATGTTGTGAGAGAGCGGGTTGAGGATGTTTAGCGGCAAAGTCGGCACTTTCATTTCCCGGAATGCCTGCATGGCCAGGGATCCAGCAAAACCTAATTGACTGATTGGGCACACTGCAAGTAAATAGCTGGGAATGAATCTGTTTCAATGTAGGGTGAGAAATGGAGGAATTCTTTCTTATGGCAGAGACAGCACTAAGAGAATCTGTGTAAATTATGGCAGATGAGATGGAAAGCTCAATTATCTTACTAAGCGCTAACTTAATAGCATATAATTCAGCTGTGAAGACGCTGCAAGCAAGCGGTAATGTGGCTGAACTTGTAAATAAAGGAAAAACTGCCGCAGCACCTACCATACTCTCAGTTTTTGAACCATCCGTATAAATTTTACAGGCATGGTTGTCCGTAGCATAAGCTGAATGTAACTGTCTGATGTTGCAGGAAGGTATATTTTTCCCCCACTGGAGGAAGTATGTATCTTGAGAGACAGACACATATGTCCAAGGAGCAACAGGTGTAGTTGTGTCTTGGAAGATTTCATTTAGATCGACATTCCAAGTCTGAACAAGCTCTTTGATCCTGAGAGAGGCGGGTCTATTTTCATTTGGCTTACTCTGATAGAAGACATCCCAACGAGTATTATAGAGATACTCCCAACTTGGGTGTGATGGTAGACTCTTGATCTTAGCAGCGTAGTGAAGCAGTAGTGTTTTTCTACGCAGGTGTAATGGAGGATCATGCGCTTCAATATATAGACTTTGGATCGGAGAAGTCCTGAAAGCTCCCAACGCAGTCCTCAGAGCACTGTGATGGATCATATTTAGCCGTTTTAAAGCAGTGCTCCTGGCAGAGTCGTACACTGGACAACCATAATCTAGCCGTGAACGGATTAAACTTCTATAAAGATGCAGTAACGTACACCGATCAGCTCCCCATGACATAGATGATACCGAACGAAGTATATTCAACCGTTTTAAACAAGAAGTTCTCAAATAAGTGATGTGAGCTTGGAAATTTAGTTTGCGGTCTAATAGTAGTCCAAGAAATTTAACGGTATTAACGAGAGGGATTGGAGTATTGTTTATTTGTAATTCAGGTTCAGGATGTAGAGCTCGCTTCTTGCAAAAGTGAGTGACGGTGCATTTCTTTTCTGACAGTCTGTAACCGTTCCGTGAAGTCCAGGATTCTATTTTGGTTATGGCAAGTTGTAGCTGCCGTTCAATGGTATTCATACTTTGAGATTGACAGGAAATGGTAAGATCATCTGCATACATATAAGTTTGAACAGTTTTTGGGATATCTCGGGTCATGCTGCTAACTCGAATTGAAAACAGAGTTGGACTGAGTATTGATCCCTGCGGGACTCCCTCTTCCTGAATGTGAGATGTAGAGAGGACGTTTTTGTATCGGACTTGAAAAGAGCGCAATTGCAGGAAATTCTGAATTATTTCTGGCAAATGACCCCTAAGCCCCAGATGGTAAAGGTCCATAATAATACCATGCCGCCATGTAGTGTCAAATGCCTTTTCAAGATCTAAATTGACCATGACTAGATGTTGTTTCATGATAAAGGCATTTCGGATATGAGATTCGGCTTTAATGAGCACGTCTACGGTTGATCTATTTTTTCGAAAGCCATACTGGTGATCTGGAAGGAGATTCTCTGACTCCAGGATGTAAGTGAGTCTAGTATGAACCATTCTTTCGAAAATTTTTTCCATGCAGCTCGTAAGAGATATTGGCCTGTAATTTGCAACACAGGAAGGATTTTTTCCTGGTTTTGGTAAGGCGATGATGAACGAATGGCGCCATGAAGATGGATAGGTATTTTCAGAGTAGATCCGATTGTAAAAAATTAATAGGGTTCTTAAGTCTTCTCCAAGTAAATGCTTTAACATAATGTAATGAACTCCATCTGGACCTGCAGCACTATTGGAAGATCTGTTTAATGATTCTTGAAGTTCTGTTAACGTAAACGGTTGGTTGTACGGGAATGAACGGCGCGTGGAGAAGTTGATTTTATACCGTTCTGCACCTGCTTTGATTTTCTGGAAGGTGGAGGCATAGGTGGCAGAAGCTGATATTTTTGCAAATGATTCTGCAAATGCATTTGCAACTTCTTCGGGAGTAGAAATGTCTTTCCCTTTCCAATGAAGTATCGGAGAAGGCGGCCGAATAAATTTGCCATTTAGTGCTTGTATTCTTTTCCAGATCACTTGTGTGTCCGTGTCTTTGGTAATAGTGGAGGCAAAAGCAATCCATGAATCCCGTTTCGCTTTCCGCCTAACTTGTCTAGCTTTTGCTTTTAGTCTTTTAAAAGCAATTAGGTTAGTAGTGGTGGGATACTTGCGGAAATGATTCCAGGCGCGGTTTTTATCCTGTTTGGCAATTAAACAATCTGTATTCCACCAGTTATTTCTGTGTTTTCGATATGGTGTGGATTTTGGAATGGAGGCCTTAGCTGCAGTCAGAATCTGATTGGTTATGTAAGTGTTCACATCATCAATATGTTGACTTTGAACATAAAATCTGTCTAAGCGTATCTGGGCAGAATAGCCACCCCAGTTTGCCTTTTTAAACTGCCAAGTGGATTGTTGGTCAGGATTTGAAGTTACCCCTGTTTGTACCGAGCAAATAATTGGAAAGTGATCACTGTTGAAGGGATCGGTTAATACCGACCATGTCATGATTGGGAATATGGATGGTGAACAAATTGACAAGTCTATTGCGGAAACAGATCCGGTTGCTAAGTGGATGTAGGTAGGAGATCCAGAATTTAATAAATTAAGATCATTATTATGCATGAATTCCTCTATCAATTTGCCTCTTATATCCATTGTGGCCGATCCCCACAATGGATGGTGTCCATTAAAGTCACCAAAAAGACAAATTGGAGTTGGGAGTTGTGCAATCAGGTTGTCAAGTTCTGAAAGCAGAAGTGGGGCAGATGGCGGAATATAAATGGAAACGATGGTAAATGATGTACCAACTGCAAGGCGAGCTGCCACAGCTTCTAGGGTCGTTCTCAATTGGATCGGCTTGGATGGTATGTTAGCGTTAACAAGAATAGCAACTCCTCCACGTGCAGGTGATACCGAGTTCCTATCTCGTCTGTAAATGGTATAATTTGAAAATTTTGGCAAAACTTGGGGCGACAAGAATGTTTCCTGTAAGCATACACCTACGGGATGAAATTGAGCTATTAAATCTCTTATGTCATCAGAATGAGTGCTTAGTCCTCTGCAATTCCATTGTATGATCTTATTCATTATTTAGGTTTACCTGAGGGTGATTCATCTGACTGTTTTCTGTACGTGGGACATTTTTTCCGGTCCTTTTTTGAGAATGTGGGGCGTCCAGTATCCATGGTGTCCTCTGCATGGAGTTCTAGAATAGGTTCCTCATTGTCTAGCAGCTCATCTACATCCATGCATTTGGAGGGAGATTCCGTTTTTTTAGAGACTGATTCTGATTTTAATTGTTCTTTTCCAACTGGGGCTAATGGGGTATGAGTAGGAATGCTGATTGGAGTATTTGTGGCTTCGCTAGTTCTTTTTGGAGGATTATCTTTCTTTGAGGTTGAAAGCGTAGATTTGAGCCAGTTCGCCAGAGAGGTGTTAGGTGGAACTGATACATCTGTTTGAGCTGCAGTAGAAACGAAGTTCCGAGTGCGAGCTGCATAGGAACGACTACTGGGCAGGGTCGACATAACTTGTCTACGTGCCTCAGGAAAGGTGACTTTATTTTCTATTTTGTACTTTTGAATTTTCTTTCCTGTAATCCATAGCTCACATGTTTTGGAAAAAGCTGGGTGGCTTTCTTTGCAGTTGGGACAAACAGGGGTTTTGACAGAGCAATCCGCTTGAGTATGATCTTTAGAGCCGCAGATGGGACATATGGCCTCACCTCTACATGCCTGCTGCGAATGCCCGTATTTCTGGCATTTGAAGCAGCGAACGGGATTCGGGATAAATGGTCTTATACGACAATTCAAATAGCCAGCTTTAATAGAGGATGGTAAGTCTGGCGTACTGAATGTTAAGATGATTGATCTCGTTGGAGTGAGATTTCCATCTTTTTTAGTCATAATCCGTTTCACATTTGTAACTTTTTGACTACTTAGTTCTTGAAGTAGCTCTTCTTCGGAGACTGTAATTAGGTCCCACTCACTGATTACACCCTTTGATGAATTTAAGGTTCTGTGTGGAGTAATTGATACTGTGAGCCCACAAAATGATGTTGTGTTTAAGAGCCGCTGAGAATGTTTAGCGGTGGCAGTTTCAATGAGGAGATCTCCGGATTGAAGTCTTTTCACCATTTTCGGTGATCCAGTAATTGATTCCAAATATTTTTGAATCAAGAACGGTGACAATTTTCCTACAGGTTGGGAGGATAGGGAATGAATAACCAAGAAATTTGGTAATTCATCATGGCATTCAGGTTCCCTTCTAAGCCTTTTGGGCTGGTTGTTGTCACGGTCATTGTCAGGAATTTCTGACCTTGAGCTTGATGGCTCTAAAGGTGGATAATTACTCGTATCCATGTTAGCTCCTTTTGGCCCTGGGGGTATATTTTTACCACCCAGATTACCGGCCCCGCCACGGGGAGGCAGGAGCAGTGCCGCTTGTGGCCAAGCGTATAGGTTAGTACAATTAGTAACACTAATTTAATTAAAGAAAAAGGTTCTTTCCTTCTTCTGGGCTCTCTTCTTAGTGCTTTTAAGAAAAAGGGCTACTTAACGAAAAAGTTTAATAATCAAGGGAGAAAACAAAAGAGAACCTAGTCGCTTAGAGAAAAACGCTTTTGAATCGCACGAGAATCGCTTGGCCACGGAAACGCTTGGCACCCGGGGCCACATACTACTATACTATATTTTGTTCAATTAATACTTTTTTAAGTTACCTTTATAGGCTTTATATAAATATAAATAAATATTTATATACAGTAATATACAGTAATATGTACATATTACTGTATATAATATGTATTATGCAGTAATAAATAAATCCCAAAACTCTATAAAACAATGACAAAAAAAAGTGGGTTTCTATTATCTGAAATTTTTGTTATCTCAGGCATTTTCAGTTACACCTAGTTTTGGGTTCGGCTTAAGTTTCTGTCAGAAATATTTTACGGATCTGCAATATGTGTTACAGAATTGCATTTCACAAGAGTTTGCAATACTTCTACAAAGTTATTACCAGAAGCAGCATGTTCTCTCATGACTGCAGAGTTAGATACCAAATAAACTATGTAAATCATATACCTCAGTAATCATATACAATTAAAACCAGAGCCTATTTTTGCAAAGACCTTGTATTTATTAACATGGATGGCTTATACAGAGAAACAAACCATTACTGCTGATGAAGGCGGCCACTGCTGCCAAAAACTACGGTTTTAGTGATTTTTGGCTTATATAGAGTTTGGCATATATGATTTTGATGCGGAAGGTCTTAAATGAAAGTTTAGTTGTATTCCTCAAAAGAGTTTGGCAATGGTTAAGAAACTGTCTACAAAATCTCTACTGGAAACCTTTCCTACTAACCATTCACTGGTCATTATCTCAGAGAGTTCAATGTTTGCAGTATTAATGCAACAATATCTCAGAGAGTTCAATGTTCAGTAGTAATGCATCAATATCTGAGAGTTCATTGTTTGAGGTAGTAATGCCAGTCCGTGCTCCAATACTCATTTTGGCAAGAGGTAAATGTATCAGCTGTGCCAGTAGCTTACTCTGATTGCAACTTGAATGGGCATAAGTGACTTGCCAACATCCTCATTCCAAAACTTAACTATTAACTGCAAGCATTTGTAAATACATTTAATCTGTCTCCTTTTTAAACCAGTAAGGAATAATAAATCCCTTCACAATCACATAACACCAGACAAGATTTTATGGACCTCAATTTAATGGATTAAAAATATTTGACTGGCACCAGCACGTATTCTGAGTATACTCATGAGATAGGGAAAGTAGGAATTTATGAATCATGGCAGTCTCCAAGTACCTAAATCCATTTATGGATGTGCTTTGATAATATCATAAGTGCTTATCTATATGCTCTGTTCCTTTATTATAACTTCGCTTACATGGTATCACATACACCTAAGTAAACGAGAGAAAGTACGTGCATCTGAATGTTGCACAGGAATTAAAGCTGTCAGAAAAGTTATTCTGGCATGTATGTTTCCTGCATCTGTGCAGAATATGACAAACTGATTCACGTGTGAGTAAGGCTAAGTTTAAGGTGTTTAAATTTTTAATTTTAAGAAATCTGACTGCACCACTATCTCAACTTCAGCTTCTTAGCTCCGATTCTGAATAAAGTTTTTCCAGGTACTACTATACGAGCACAGTAAACTATCTTCTGCTAACTATGTATCAACCAATAAAGTCAAATAATAAAAATCAAAAAGGACAAGTGATAATAAATTGCTGGGTCACTACCTGAGTTACAACACATAGCCACTGTTTACATGCGCAAGTTCCATAATTATTAAATTAGTTTATTGCTTTTGCTTTGCCCCTAAACAGCTGCCAGCTAGTTTAAAAGATTATTATAGTATGATGTTTTCAAGAATGAAAACCTTTGAATAATTATCTATTTTTTCACTAATTAGTAAAAAAAGGATAAAGAAAAGTGTCGCCAAAACAGAACAGGTTCAAAATTATGCCCAGATAAATATAACTGTTTTGAGGCCTGTAATTTAGAAGAGCCCATACAACTCATAGCCCAGGTTCTGTTGCATTTGTAACATTAATTAGATCACTTTTTGAAATCTGGCACATGTAAACAGTTACTTCAGCCCACACTACATACTAGTTAGTCATTATACATCATTTTTAAAATAAAACATACTCTCAGTGTTTGAAACATCACTATTTAAAAATTTTTACCAAGCCACCTTCTATAAGGACCAGTGCTGGATTTAGGGTGAGGCACCAACACCCCCTAAATCTTGGTGATAATTGGTATAATTAATAATTCTAAAAAATGAAAATCTTCACATCGGCAGGAGGGGGGGGTGCCATCAGTCAATGAGGCCTAGGGGTGCAATATACCCTTGAGCTGGCCATGGTAGGGACCTATCCATAGATGTCTTCTCCAGAACCTGTGCATGGATATTTATAAATGTACCAGAGTCTAAAATAGAAACAGAATTAATCTAAAGCAGTCCAGATATACAGTTTCTCATCAGAGAGTAGATTATCTATTTCCAGCAATTCTTTGCCTAAGCAGTTTTAAAAGATGTGGAATTTTACTTCAGAGTAGTGGTTCTGCACATGCACACACAGACAATTTCCATAAATATATTACAATGATTGACATTTCACCCAACTTCCCAGACAAAAATCATAGTTTATTTTTTTCAAAATGAGAGTATCATTCCTCCCATGGGCATTATTTGGTGTTCTCAATTTGGGACATCTGCTATTTAACTGAGTTCCCTCGTATAATAAGCTTAACCTTTTGTTATTGGGCTTAGTTTAATATCACACAAATATATATATATATATATATTGATTTTTTTTTTTTTATTATTATCTGTACTAATTACAACATACCTCGTCTGTGAACTAGAGTGGTGGGGAGGGTATGTCTGAACTGCTTTAAATGAAGCATGTTACTTTTGAGATTCAGGGGTGCATGTAAAAATTCGCATTAAATAAGTAATACATCATATTAATTGTTAAAATGATACACACCAAATTACACAGCATTGCATTATCAGCTATGCCAGATCCAAGGCCCCATGCTGGTTATCAATTTACCCAATTACATGATACTACATAAAACCTGGTTCATTGTAAATGCTATGTAGAGCGTGGGGGTGTTCGGATGAGGTACGAATAGTGCAAGACAAACACAACCGAGAGTAATGAAGAGCATAATACTAATTTTAAAGAGAAATAAACATGTTAACATATAATTTTATGCATATATTACACTGGGGGGCAGAACAGGTCAAAGTGGGTTGAAATTTTTAGGAACTAAATTTATACTACTTATCTATATTTTGTGTGGTTCATTACTTACCTCTAAGCATTCTTTCTCAATGCTAACCGGTGAACACATTCTAATGCTAGTGAACCACTGAAATTATTGGAATATGGTAAAATTTCTTCCGAAAAAATACACACAAGCGGGTTTTGTTTTCTAATATTAACATCTGTTTCCATAAATGCAACCTAAAAGCAAACCATATTTAACACCAAATTCTATCCCCACAGCGCACAGACGATTTTCGTTTTAGCATTCAGGTTTCGTTTTCTCTACAATACTTTGGGAACGCGGAACCAAGTTAGCTTCGCAGTTATTGGATTTAATTCCAACCGCATATAATTTTGCGACATAAATATCTGATTCTATTTATAATATTACCTAAGCAATATTAAGCACAATAAATTATAAATCCATTAATCACAATAAATTAACAGCATGGAAATTCATGGTCTGTGACGTCACAACAAATTACAATTGCTGGTTATTAGCTGCAAATTTGCAAAGTTCCAGCACAACATTTCACAAACGGAGTGAAAACTGGGCTGCTGTCAGCGGATTTTTTGGGGAACATTAATTAAAAACATTACAAAGCAAAATACACTGAAAGGACAGAATTTACGGTATGCCTGGTTCCTGGGCAACGCGACGCTGTCACCCCTCTCGCTAGGGGTCGAACCCGCCGCTCGGAAGATATACAAATAGATTGCATCATGCTTTCACGTAGACGGTAATTCGATGTCAGTATTGAAAAATGTAGTGAGTTAACTGACTTTGGAAGAGGGACGATAGTGGTGCCCGACGCATGGATTACTCTATCGCAGAGTTGGTACAGAAATTGCACTATCCCCGTTGGACAGTATCAAGGGTGTATCGGGAATACGCCATTTCCCGAATAGCATCTCAGCGCGCTGAGGGAGGAGAAAAGTGCTGCATGAACGTGGCCTTCGACTGTGGGAAAAGTTTTTTTTTTTTTAATCTTATCTTATTCTTTATATAACCGTATGTTTATTTATACCTCTGTACTTTGGAACCATTGGTAGTTGTTATAATTTTCCAAAGCAGAACACTGGTACCTCACTCTCCAAAGCCAATCTGACTGCTCTAAATTTTCATTTTTAATATTTTTTTGGGTCTCAGAGGATTCTAGGTTATGATATTTTCTTTTCTTTCCCCCAATCAGAATAATTCTCAATGTATTTCTATTAGAGCTGTGTGAATTTCTCTTGAATAAAGAGACAATCAGTATTCTAAACATAGCAGACATAAATTTGCAATATCAAAAGTTACACATAAATACATTGACCACTTTCCTTCTCAATACATTCCACTCAATACATTGACCACTTTCCTTCTCAAAACTTGTATACATGAAGCACTACATCAAGTAAAGAAAGTATAGCTCATGTTTGTATTTGGTTTTTAGGAGCATTAGCAACTAAGGCCATATTGCTCCGGGATATGCGGTGGTCATTCCCTGACCTTTCCGCATCCTCCGTATTTGGTGGTGACGGACTCGAACCCCGGTCTAATCAAGAAGCGTGTGCTACGCACTGCTGCTCCTTTCCACCTGGCTACGGAGGCTGCTATAGCTCATGTACCAAATATCTCTACAATTCTTCACTGGTGTTCAAAGAAATTCCATCACATATGAATTTCACATTTCTAACCCTTTTTCGCGATGGTATGTTACATTAATGACTAGCATCCCAAATAGAAATATAAACAAAACATATTTATTAATAGTAAGGCAAAGCTAAGTAATATTTGACAGGTGCACTAAAAATATTACAAAATGAGCATTTGCAACCTTTATACAACAGTTTTGGTAAACACGACAATTATAGCTGAAATGTTATCAGAAGCCCTCAATTTGCTTAAGTTTATCATTTTAAATGAAAAACAAAATGAAAAGTTCACCAAGTGCAAACTAATATTTAGTTTGCACTGGCCCTGATGACAGCAGCACACTGTCCAGGCATTGAAAAGATCAATTTCTGAAGACAATCAACTGATAGATCATGGTTCCAAACACGAATTATCGCTTCCTGAGGTTCACGAAGGGTCTTTAGTTTCTTTCTGGCAACTGCATATTCCACAGGATGCCAGCAGTTCTCTGTAGGATTCAGGTCGGGGCTTTTCCTGGCCATCTGAGTTGTAATGGACCGTTCTTCCAACCATTTTTTCACCTGTTAACAAATGTAAACACATTATTGTCGAACCTCTAATGCAGATATGAAGCTAAAGTAACTACAGAAGTGCCTACTTACACTTTTCGCCCTATGACAAGGAGCAGAGTCGTCATGAAAGATGCAGTTACTTGGCAGGTTGAAATGGTCTCTAATGGTTGGCAGCAATTTGCCTTCCAATATAGCCAGATATCCATTGGCATTTACGGAATATTTTATAAACTGCAGGTGACCTACAGCGCGATATGAAATGCACCCCCATATCATTTGGCTGGTAGGGAATTTCACTGTAGACATCACACGGTCTGGATGGTGTTCTTCAACACATCTACGGCGAATCGTTTGTTTCCCATCAGAGCCACGCAGGTTGAATTTCTTCTCATCCGAGAAAATAACTGACTTCACACGCTCGGGGGTACATTTTACATGCTCCTTACACCAAATTAATCGGGCCTTTTTAATTTTTTGTGTGAGGACGGGCTTCTTCTTAGGACGACGGGCTACAAGTCTATTTTTGAAGAGGCTTCTGACTGTTACTGCAATTGTTACCACTCCTGTATGTTCTTCCCATTCTCTTTTCAGCTCAGATGAAGACGTTTTACGGTTTTTAAGGCCTAAGCGCTTCAAAACGCAGTCCTGTTGAGGCGTAGAGACTCGGTTTGCGGCGTCCGGTTCCTTTTTTTTCTATCAGCAGAACGAATACGTATTCTTGAGTTTGGAAAGAAATCTACTCACTGTCAACTGATAACAAGACACTCTGTATGCAATATGATGGGAAGAACATCCTTACTCAAGTAAAGCAACAATAGCACCCTTTCTTCGTGGCGTCAACTGCATGTAACTCGCCATCCTGGCACAAGCAAGGAATGACTGCAACTCTTGCAGAGCGTGCTTATATAGCTGAAAGTAACAGCTGATGCAATATTACATCACCTACACGTGTCAATCTTATCTGATGCAATCTGTAAGAAACTATCTGGTTAAAAAGGACATTGTTTTATTAGGAGACTCCATTGTCAGGGAAACGGAGAATATTTTTTGTAATAAGGATAGGTGGAGTAGAACCAGGGTATGTCTGCCGGGAGCAACTATTAATGATGTCACCAACAGATTGTCAGATTTTAAGGGGGGAGGGGGGTGAAGAGAACATTATTCATGTGGGGACAAATGACATTAAACGTACACGATCTGATTATTTGTTGGAAAAATACAGGACCATGCCGAGGAAATGCCGCGAGCTAGGACACAATGTCTATGTGTCTGCAATTCTGCCCAGACACGATAGGAGGGATTATATGTTAAAAGCCCTGTGGATTAACTCAAGACTTGAAGGACTCTGCAGGGCTTTAGGGGGGAAATTTCTATCAGCATCACCCACACTTGTAGGTAGAAGGAATTTGTTTTGTAGAGATGGGATATACTTAAACAAAGGTGGTGCAAAAGTTTTTGCCAGTATTATTGAGGATACCTTAAAGGTTCAGGGAAACTGCTAGTTAGGGGGATGTGGGTAATACTGACATGCGTTTATCTGATAATATTGGTGAAAGTAACTCTTGCACATACCTCAATAGTTCTTATCTGTTACCCCAACTGGACATATTGTCTAGATTTTCTGGGGGCAGAAACGTTTCAAGTGAACGGGTAGCTAATGCCAGGGAACAGAGCCTAAAAAACTTCAAGGGTTGTGTTAGGGTTGTTAAATATACAAGAACAGTAAGTCTTAATTGTTTATATAGTAATTTTACAAGTGTCGTCAATAAAATGAGCGAATTCGAACTTCTGGTTAAAACAAGTAACGCGGACATAATAGGGCTTACGGAGACGTGGTGCCACCAGGAAATTGGGGATGATAAGTTTCAGTACGGCTTGTATAATGTATTTAGGAAGGATAGGGTAGATAGAAGGAGTGGTGCGGTTATGCTTCTTATCAGAAGCAGCCTGAGTGCGACGATAGCTTTCCCGGATTCAGACATTTCACATGCTACTATAGAATCTATATGGTGTGAGATAGTTGGAAACAAAGGTATAATGAGAGTAGGAGTAATCTACAGACCAGGTGATTGTGAAGATTATGACGAAAGCCTCTATATGCAAATGGAATGGGCAAGTATGCGTCAATGTCTTATTATGGGTGATTTCAATTTGCCTCTAATTGATTGGAGTAAATGGGAAGAAAACTCGACATGGGGAACAAAATTTTTAAATCAACTAGATGACTGTTATTTGTATCACCATGTCAAGGAAAGTACTAGAGAAAAGAATGTCCTAACCCTCATCATCACCCAAGAATCAGATGACATAACAGGGCTGATAGTAGAGGAACCAATAGCAGGAAGTGATCACGGAGTTCTACGGTGGATGATGATGAGAGAGGTAGCAGTAGTAAAAGGCAAAGGAATGGGTTTTAATTTCAGAAAAGGAAATTACTTAAGGTGCTACATGGCCTCTATTAACTGGGTAGATATCGCGCAGAGAATGAATACATTTGAACTGTGGTATGCTTTTAAAACATTAATCACAGATGCCTTGAATGCATATATACCATTAAAAAAATACTCCACGAGGAGGGTTCCAACTTGGATGAATAGTGAAGTTGCCACATTATTTGAGCAGAAAAAGGTGGCATGGAAAGGTTACAGAGCAATAAAAAGTACTGAAGCCTATAACAGCTGCAAGATGATCTATAATAGAGCCACAGATTCGACAGGCAAAGGCAGTTTATATGAAATCACTAGCAAACAGAGCAAAGAGGGGGGGGATAAGGAATTCTTCACATATATAAATGCCAAGAAGAGCAGGACAAACCAGATCGGACCTTTACGTAAGGGTAAGGGGATAGTATTAAATACACCAGCTGCCGTTGCAGATGAACTCAACAGTTATTTTGCATCGATATTTACAAATGAAAAATCTTTTGTGGCAATGGGAAATTGTGAGAGCGAAGTTGAAAAATATGTAATTAATGATATTGAAATTTCGCAAGATTATTTAATGAAAAAACTTTCGAGCCTACAGGCCAGTAAGGCTCCTGGAGTTGATGGAATATATCCTATAATCTTAAGGGAGGCAGCAAGTGAGTGCATTGAACCATTGAGACTAATTATGAGAGGATCACTAGACTCTGGGGAGATTCCGTTGGATTGATGTAAGATTAGGTTGATGTAAGAAGTGGGGTTCCCCAAGGATCAGTATTAGGACCACTGTTATTTTTAATTTTCATAAATGACATCGATGAAGGGATAGAGGGCATGATGTCTAAATTTGCAGATGATGTTAAAATTGGTAGAGTAGTTAATGATCACTGTCAAGCTGAGCTTCTTCAGAGACCCTAGATAGACTTCAGAAATGGTCAGAAAAATGGCAGCTATGCTTTAATCCAACAAAGTGTAAGGTATTACACCTGGGAAACAGTAATCCCAAAATAACTTATTCACTTGGTGGAGTTCAACTAAACCCAGTACTGGAGGAAATGGACTTGGGTGTTACGATACGGTCAGACATGAAATTCTCTGAGCATTGTAAACAGGTTGCAAGGAGAGATAGAGACGTGATAATCCCATTATATAAGGCTTTTGTTATACCACACTTGGAATACTGTGTTCAAGTATGGAGACCGCACCTAAAGAAAGACATCGAGCTTCTTGAAAGGGTGCAAAGACGGGTAACTCGCCTGGTGAGATCGGCAAAAGGGTGTCCTTATGAAGAAAGACTTCGAATATGTGGGTTGCAGAGTTTGGAAACTAGACACCTTAGAGGAGATTTGATTGAGGTGTTTAAGGCTCTGAGAGGCATCAGTAAAATGAATGAGGACGAAATTTTCAAGATTATAAATGATGCTAGAACTAGGGGACATAAATTCAAGTTACGGGGGGAAATGTTTAGATTGGACTGCAGGAAGTTTTATTTTAGCTAGAGAGTTTTAAATTACTGGAATAAGTTGCCTACATGGGTGGTAGAGGCTGACAGTTTGGGGAAATTCAAAGGTCATCTGGATAATACCTTCGGGTCAGGGAAGCGCATACATAGGATGATAGGTTTAATTTCTTTTTCTTTTATTAATTATTATTATTTATTTATTACTATTTTTTATCATTGTTTTATTCGTGTTTTTTTTTTTTTTTTTTGGCTGGTGCAGCATAAGCCATAGGCTTTCTTTCACCATGCGGCCATTACTAATACTAATACTAAATATTGCCATATACTTACGTTATTCAGACGACAATTACAATTTTAAGCGATGATGCACTTTCTTTAAACGACAGTGTATATACATACCATTTATTTCTTTACTGACCTTCTCAGGCTGTGCA
Organism: Mastigoproctus giganteus; assembly: GCF_048544385.1. Lineage (NCBI taxonomy): Eukaryota > Metazoa > Arthropoda > Arachnida > Uropygi > Thelyphonidae > Mastigoproctus > Mastigoproctus giganteus. The sequence continues at coordinate 173,589,288 of NC_143579.1, read as the reverse complement.
GTACTACCAACATTAAGCCAAAGAACCAATTACCTTTCTTATGCTCATCTAAACATAATCTTAGGAGCACCTGTATATATTCCCTTTATACATTATTTTGGACCTGAGCATACAATTCTCACATACTCTGATGCCTCTTCTCAAACCATGAACAATATACACTTGCATAATATGTATAAGAGTTAATTAATTATGTACATATATACAGTATACTTAACCTTAACCACATCAATATTAAACTAGAACATAAATCCTACATTTTACCTAAGATTCTTTTCTGTGAACAAAGATTTTCAAAACCTTTGTTCTCTCAATAGTTTTGAGTCATAGAGAGACAACACATTCTTTCTCATCACTCTTTCCTTCTAATTAACTCAGTTTTCCCACTGTTTTTTTTTTTATTTTAGTTAGTTATTTTTGCAATGCTACCTAACTAACTGCTATCTCTAGACGTAATTAAGTTCGTCAGTCCTATTCATACTTTAGTCATACTCTGCCTCCAGTTGGCGATACTTTGCCTTTGATCTTTTCTAAGTTTCTATGCAGCTGCCTTCCAGGGTCTTGGCCGCTAGGCGTACATCTCTGGAGTCGCTCTTGGATCCTTTGTTTAGGGCGTCGGGTAAGCTTTTATGTGCATTCTTTACTGGTTCTCTCAATAAAACAAGGTTCCTGCTTCTGGAACATTCCTCTGGCCATCCATTTAGACTTTCTTCTCTCCTTCCTGCAACTATCTTCGCTCCTCCGCACTTTTTACCAAAGCACCTGCACTTCTCATAACATTTTCTTTCTTGACCTTTCCCATCACTTTTTCTACAACCCACTGAACTTCTCCGAAGCCTTTTTTTCACTCTCCTCCAAAATTTTCTTCCTGTCACTCCTTCACATCACTCCCGTCCTCTCTGATTTGCTCCATCTCTTCCTCTGCAATGTTTCTCCTTTTTGTTCTGCCTCTCCCTTTTCCTTTCTTGACCAATCATAAATGTAATCCTTTTCTCTTTCTGCATCTTTATTCTAATTTGTTCACATCTCCTTCCTTTGTCCTTAATATATCCTGTATGGACAAGCTACCCTTCCCCCATTTGCATAAGTATAGCGTCGGTATGGAGATGCTTCCCTCTTGCAACTTTCCTTTAACGGTAATCTTTTAATCATTTTTGCTACACTTTCTGCTAGCACTGGCCACCTTTCCATTTCCAACCGTATCGCAGGGTCGGTCACTTTTTACCTGCCCAAGGTTTAAGTTATCTTCCATTACCAGGGTCACTGCTCTTTTCTCCTTTGAACTACACACAATTTTTGGCAGACGCATTTTCCCTTTGCAGTCATTTCTAAACTTTCCATCCTTTTATCTTCAGCGTACTACACATTTGCTTAACTCATGCACTTACGGTGCTTAAAGAACGATTCAGGGACAATGCCTTTATTCCATCTCCAAAATTTCTCTTATCGGCCATTACCTGTGTACAGAACTCTTATATTTACAAGTAAACAGAACAGTCTCCCACTGACACTCTACGATTGTTTGGTTCTTACTCCAGACTGCTCTCATTGACAGCGCTAATAAGAGCTCTCATTCAGACGAACACCTATGGAAACTTTATGCATAAGCCATTAGCCTAACCCTATCTGTTTAAATTAATTAATTCCAAAGAAAAAAAAATTATTATTCTAGCATTCTTATAGACGTCTGTCTCGCACTGTTTCAGCCAACTGGAAAGCAACAGTGGCACAAATCACCGCAGACTTCAACGATGGAGGTGCCAGAAGCATCTCCACCAAGACCATCAGGCGATCATTAGCCGCAGTAGGTTATGGGAGCCACCGATCAACCAGATTCCCATTGTTAATACCACGACACAGGACTCTATGCCGCAACTGGGCAAAAGAACATCTTGGATGATTGGAGACGGGTCTGCTAGTCCGATGATTCACATTTCCAATTATTTCAAGCGGATGAAAGGATCCGTTCTTGGAAGAAACTGTATGACGCTATACACCCGTCATTTCGACAAGGAACTGATGAGGAAAGTGGACGGTCGATAATTGTCTGGAACATGTTCAACTGGCACACGCTGGGACCTCTGGTACATCTATATGCATCATTAAACAGTCCAGGTTACTTGTTCATCCTTGCAGACCATCTGCATCCCTTCATGGTCATCATGCACCCACAGGGCGTTTCACTCCTCCAGCAGGACAGTGCGCTTCTCCACAGAGTCTGGTGACTAGAACATGGTTCAAAGAGCATTCCACAGATTTTACCACCAAGGAATGGCCTTCCCATTCACTGGAACATGCAGTGGCAGATTAAGGCACGGGCTAGCAGGGCCCTTTCTCGGGGCGCCATTCTTTAAGGGGCGCCAAGTTTTACAAATCATGAAAATTATATATATATATATATACTTAGTAAAGGGGGCGCCGAAAAATCTTTCTGACCTGGGCGCGAAAATACCTTGGTCTGGCACTGCGGACATGAACCATGTGAGCATCTTTTGAACGCTGTGGAAAGGTCCATTCAAGCTCTCCATCCAGGAATGTGATGTAATTATGGACACTGGTGCAGCAAGCCTGGATGGAAATACCTGTGGAATGCTTTCGTGAACTAATGGACTCAATACCTCGCCGTGTGACTGCCCTTATCCGGGCGAAAGGTGGGCCTATCCATTACTAGGTAGGTATTCCATGATTTCTGTCCACTCGGTGTTAAGAGAGAAACTTGTGTCCCAAAAGTGCCTCTTAGCTGGCACTGTGATTACCATATCATTCACTGTGCCAACATGTGTAAAGAATCTAGGTCCGAATCCCGTTTCGACAGAACTTTTATGATATTTTTGCTGAGTCTGTCTTGGCCCAGGTGTGCACAAGGATTTTCTTCCCTAAAATCTGAATATTTCACCGGGAAAACAGCTTAAACGATTTGTCGGGCGACCAGAGCGACGATCATCTCCGACGCAACGAAAAGCAGGTCCCTTTACATTTTGCCAACCACTGAAAAGTCTTTGAAATAGGTACAGCATATCTTCTCCGAAAGATAATTTCAACATTTTTGGATCTCTGTTTTAAAATTCTATACATAATACACAAAACAAAAACTCGAAAAAATGGGAATATAAAGCCCCATTATATAAAAATATGAATTAAAAATACAAATATTTTATTTATTCAAAGAGAAATATATTAACATTTCAAATATCTTGATATTTTCACGGAAGCTGGATTTCTGGGTGTGGGTGTTAAATGTCAAGGCAAATAAGGCTATGAGGTGTCAGTATCTCTCTCTCTCTCTCTCTCTCTCTCTCTCTCTCTCGTTCCATAAAAAAAATTCTTTCACAAGGAACTTCTATACATAGCACAATTATCACGGATCTATTTAACAAAACACGGATGTAAGTATGACCAAAACATGTTTTGGTCAAAGGGCACTACAGAGCACAAACCAAAATGGATCTAAATAAAGTACGGATGTGTCATGCTAAAGACAATGACAAACAGAAAATTCCCCGAGACAGTCATGGAACAATTATAGAAGCTTACACAGAGAGTGATTAATAAAATAAACAAAGTAACAATAAAATAATTTAAAATAAAAATATGCAGTTTCAAGAAAAGTATAGAAAAAAACATTAAAATAAAATAAGTTATCATTTAATATGGTAATTAAACCACACAGGCTTTAAACCCCACAAGCTTATTATGATTAAAAAAAAAAAAAAAAAAAAAGGAAGGATCTGGGTTAAGGAAGGGTAAAGGTACAATGCATTGGTTGTTTTTAACCTGACCGAGGTTCATTTTAATTAGTTTTCCTGAATGCAAAAGTGTTTTATCGTAAATTAATAATGCAGGTTCTAAATTCAACAAGTTAATAAAGAAGATAACGTTAAACGGGAAGTGTTTCTCAGCCAATTGCTATCTAAAGAGCTAAGATTTGGTTTAGCTGTTGACGGTCCATCACGCTGGGAGACCGGTATAATAATAGTAATAAATTAGAGTAATAATAATAATAATAAACTAATAGTAATAAAAATAATAATAATAAAATAAATAAACATCGTGAAAGTTGCTCCAAGGGACCTACCTACACCGTGGTCGGAGTGGCGACTAAGGGAATTGTGGCGCCACCTGGCGTCACTCGCGAGAACTACAACTGGACATACGCCTAAGCTAAACAGGTCCACCTCCAATAATGGATGATGTCGCAAAGAAATATTAATCATACTGCATCGATTGTGTCGCAGGATAAAGTCACTCGCGTTCAGGCCTTAGGCAGAGGGGTCGGTTCGAAAAATCAGAGACGGTCTCCTGAGGAAGATAGTGGAGCGAGTGGCGCTGTCCCCCGTATGGCTACCACAAGAGAAGGGCAAAAACATCCAGCCCCACCAACTGGAAGTGCTTCCTGCACAACTGCGCTAGTGACCACCCAGGAGGGGAAAAAATGCCAACGCATGAAGTGGAACATTAAAATGAATACGTACATCATGCAAGCATACTACGAAATAACGAAGCTGGAGACCGATATAATAACTTACAGGGCAAGACTACATACCAAGTGGCTGGAACGATTCCCGGATATTCAGGTCACCGAACAGCAAATAGCAGACCAGAGAAGGACCATCGTCACAAAGAACCTGATAGCTCCTGCAATCTTGGAAAAAATCAAGCAGGATGTGAGCGATCAACTACAAAGGATAAAGAATATGGAACCAGAAGAGGAAGAACATACCACCGCCGAATCAGTGGAGGAAGAGCAAGAAGAAATACAACCTAGAGCAGCTGAAGAGGAAACAGACGAGGTCGAGATAACAACCAGAATAGAGGACGAGTGGAAGAAGGCCCTAACAGAATTTGAAAGAATTGACCCCACAAAGATTCACATGATACCAAAGCAGAGACCGAATAGAACCTTGTGGAGAGTTACAGACCATCTGAATCGGCACATAATACCGCATTACCTCGACAGCAATGTTACAACACTGGAGGCCATCCACACAGACGTGTATTGTGCTGCGGTAGCAGTCCACAAGGATTAATGGAAAAGAAGTGAGAGACCAGCAGCAGAAGAACTGAAAGCAGAAGGAACCACCAGCTTGGGAAAGAAGACTTCAGCAGAAGATAGAAGAATTAAGAGTCAAGGTATGCCAACTGATGCAGTACCAACGGGGCAATAGGAGTAAGAAATTAATTGGAAAAGTGAAGAGCATCCTCAAGAGAGACAGCATCCACAGCAAACATGAGACAAAAAATCAGAGAACAGGAGAGTACTTGGACACATTAAAGCGGAACCTCCTTGCACTCAGCAAGAAACTACAATGATACACAGAGAGATTCCAGGGGAAAATAAACAACCGAATCTTCGATGAGGACCAAAGAAGCTTCTACAGGAATCTCGGAGAAGACAGAAAATAAGGGAATGGACCACTCGAGAAGAAGACGATTGAGGAGTTCTGGGAAAACATATGGAGCAGGGAAGTAAGACAACAGCTGAGCCAACTGAATGCAAGAAATCCACCTGAACGCAAGAACTAGAACGTAAGAAATCCAAGGACGTACAAGAAATGAGAGGATGGGAGATTCAGGAAGAACAAGATCAAGAACTCTCACCACTGCCGAACTCCAGGAATAGATAACGTCCACAACTACTGGTACAAGAATCTCACTTGCACACACAAGCACCTGGCAGAGCAGTTCACCCGAATGATAAGACACCCAGAGACAATCCAGAAGTTTCTCATTCAAGGAATCACATATCTGAAGCCTAAAGATGAAGATACAAGAAACCTGGTGAAATATAAGCCAATCACCTGCCTCCCAACAATGTACCAGATCCTGACCAGCTGCATAACCAGTAAGATATCGGTCCACTTGGAGAGCCAGAACATAATGGCCGAACAGCAGAAAGGATGCAAGGAACAATTAACCATAGATGCCGCGGTTATGGAGCAAGCCTACAAGAAGCGCCGCAACATGTACACAGCCTACATCGATTACCGCAAGGTATCCGACTCCGTGCCTGATAGCTGGCTAATAGAGGCACTGAACATCTACAAAGTCAATTTGATAGTGATAAACTTCCTAGGAGAAACGATGGTGAAATGACGTACCATCATTAAGGTCGAAAACGTCACAACCAGGCCAATCCCCATCAGGAGAGGAATCTTTCAGGAAGATGCCCTGAGCCCATTGTGGTTCTGTCTAGCACTTAGCCAGCTATCTACCATGCTCAACAGTAGCAAGTACGGATATAACCTCAAAGCAGGAAGGAAGATCCTGTACACCCGCACCCACCTAATGTACAGGGATGACATCAAGCTCTACGCGGGAACCGAGAAGCACCTCCAGCAACTACTTCAAATCACCGAAGAATTCAGCAATGATATTAGGATGGAATTTGGTCTAGACAAATGCAAGACCCACGGATTGCAAGACCCACGGATTGCAAGACCCACGGATTGCACCAGGGAAAATTAGTCAACCGAAACTACCAGCTGCAGACTGCTAAAGAGATCGAAGCCATGGCAGAGGAAGAGGCCTACAAATACTTAGGGATGATGCAGGCTCAGCAGTTACAGCACAAGGAAATTAAGGCCTGCCTCACCGAAAAATACCATCAGAGACTCAGATGCCTGCTGAAAGCAAAGCTGAACAGAGGGAACACAGTTAAAGCCATAAACATCTATGCAGTCCCAGTGTAACATACTCCTTCGGTGTCATAGATTGGACAAACACCGAGCTGGAGGATATTATGAGAAAGACAAGGACAATGATAACCAAGAACCGCCAACACCATCCGAAATCTGCCGTGGAGAGACTGACAATTGCCCGAGAAGGAGGAGGAAGGGGCCTGATAGACCTTATTGAGCAACAGAAGACAGCGATAGTTAACCTGAAGGATTACTTCCAGAAACACAAAGCAGCACTCCACCAGGCCATAAGGAAGATAGACAACCGGTATACCCCACTAAACCTAAGTGAGGAGTCCCCTAACCAACAGATACAAACAAAGCTAGAGAGATGGGCAGATAAGACACTCCATGGCAGACACTACAATGATCTTCATCAAGATCACATAGATAAAATTGCTTCCAATGCATGGCTCACGAGCGGGACGTTCTTCCTCGAGACTGAAGGATTCATGCTCGCCATCCAAGAGCAGGTAATCAACACCAGGAACTATAGAAAATACATCGCCAAGGAGCCCAGAGTGTTCGATGACACATATCGACGAGGTCACCTGGCCTCAGAAAAAATCCAACACATCACTGTGGGATGCAAGGTGATCACCCAGACTGAATACACTCATAGACACGTCCAAGTAGCCAGGATAGTACATCAGAAGCTAGCAAGGAAATACCAGTTGATCGAAGAAAGTGTACCGTACTACACACTAGCGTAGCTACCCTTTTTCTGGCCCGGAGGCAAAGAACATGTTCGGGCCCCTACTTAATTAATGAACATTGCAAAAACAGGAGACTGTTAAAAACGCCGGCCACTAAAGGGCCTGGGTTCAGAGGCAATTGCTTTGCCTACCTACATGGTAGCTACGCCACTGGTACTACAAGTACGAACCCCAGGCAGTACTAGAGACCCCAACCCACAAGCTGTACTGGGACCGCGCCCTTATAAAGGATGGGACAATCCCGCACAACAAACCGGACATAACCCTTGTGGACAAGAAGGAAAAGGCTACTTATCTGATTGTCATAGCGGTACCCAACACTGGCAACCTGCAGAAAACCTATGGGGTAAAAATCAGGAATTACACGAACCTAATCGAGGTCGAGGGTTTCCTGTGCGGACGTGCCTTTCTGCCGCTCTTGGAATAGAGAAGTTTTTTCTGATTTATTTTCTGCTTTATTAGTTTTAATTGACATATTAACTTATTTCTAGAGTAGCTTTATATTCCTATTTACGGTACTTAAAGTTAAAATAACTTAGATAGAGATTTTGTAGGTATTACTTAGTATCGGAAAGGGTATCAAATCCACGTGTTTACCGTTCATAAACGGCCGCCATTGTTACGTGAAAATTAATCAGTAAAATCTATTAATCTTGTCGAACTTCATTGGCAATTAAATTGTAATTTTAACTATACATATCACCACTTAGGTTACGGAACATAAATAATTAGTAAAAATAAATAATTAATACATAACTTGATACAGAAGTTATATAAAGGGATTTCGTAGATAACACTCGTTACTGAAGCGCGATACAGCATATCCGGAATTCGATAGCATTAGCTTTGTATAGTATAGTGCATAATATAATATTGTCAATTAATCAGTACATCTATTAATCTTGTTAAACTTCATTGTCAATTAAATTGTACTTTTAACTATATATATATATAACGACTTAGAGTACAAACGTAACAAATAATTAATACATACTTGATACGGAAGTTATATAAAGGGAACTCGTAGATAACACTCGATACCGAAAAATAAATATAGCGTTATAACTGTGTTAAGATACAAGTTTAAGGTTTTAATTTTGTTCTGAAATTGTAATTTTATTGACATTTAAATCGAAATCATGACTCTGACCAGAGCAGCAAAGCAAAAGGCTCAAGCTAATGGGAGTGCTGTGACTCAGGGGAGAACTGAGGGGGGCGGTTGCCCCCTGAATCACGGCCTTTTAAGATGCACTGTTTGCTTGATGTTTGCGGAGCAATCGGGTACGGGACATGATACTGCCATGGGGGATGTCTTTGTGTGTGCACGATGCAAGGAGTGCAAGGAAATTAGGCGACAACTCGGCGTTGTTATGGGCCTATATGAGACCTTGAAGGACAGGGTGGATGCCCTCGAAGGAAATAAATTGAGGGGCCCATCAAGCTCTCAGCTGCCCACATCAACACCAGAGCTTGGACTTGGTCATCTTGCAACACAGAGGCAGCCCCCAAGGCAGAATGCGCTGGTCCAACAGGAACTAGTAGTTGTTGGTGACTCAATTGTCAGGGAAACGGGGAACATGCTTTGTAAAAAGGATAGGTGGAACAGGACCAGGGTATGTCTGCCAGGGGCAAAGGTTGATGACGTTGTAGAGCAGATATCATCTTTTAAGGGCACAAAAGGTGATATAGTTGTACACGTTGGCACTAATGATATTAAGAGTAGGAGACCAGCGGAATTACTTAACAAGTACAGGTCACTGTTGAAAAAAAGCCGTGAAGTAGGGTTGAATTTGAAAGTGTCTGCAATTCTGCCCAGACACGATAGGAGGGAGTATATGATGAGAGCCTTGTCGATCAATTCGGCCCTGGAAAGATTGTGCAAGGCTAAAGGGGTAGAATTTTTTTCAGCCTGGACTGTACTTGTTAACAGGAGAGATTGCTTCTACAGGGATGGGATACACTTAAATAGAAAGGGTGCAAGAATATTTGCTGATGCTATCGAGGCAGTGTTAGGTGGGTCGGAAAACTGCTAGCTTGGGGGGAGACAAAGACTAATGGATTAACAGTAGCCACTGGCAGAGGTGAAAGAGATTCTTGCACTGCTTCTATTGGAATGAGCAGAAGCCTGAAAAACAAGATGCAGGATATTTCAGAGACTGCTGGAAGTCATTGCGGTACAAGTAAACACATGGGTTGTGTTAGGGTAGCTAAGAATAGAAACAGGTGCATGTATACTTGCGTGTACACTAATGCTAGGAGTTTAGTAAATAAATTTGATGAATTTGAGGTATTACTCAAAACATCAAAGGCAGATATTGTTGGGATATCAGAGACGTGGTGTCACACAGATATAAGGAATGCAGAACTGGAATTTGGGGAGTACAACGTCTACAGAAAGGATAGACAGGATAGGAAGGGAGGAGGGGTTATGCTATTAGTTAAAAAACACATAAAATCCAAGGAAGTGAAGCCAGTTGACATCGCTGGACAGTGCAGTGTTGAGTCAGTTTGGTGTGACATAAGCATAGGTAAATCAAAATTGAGAGTAGGAGTGTGCTATAGGCCTAATGACTCTGATGAGTATAATAAGACACTGTACAGGGAAATAGAATGGGCCAGTAAATCAGAGAGTCTTATAATGGGGGATTTTAATTTCCCAGATATTGACTGGAATTTGTGGGTTGGTCACTCACACACTAGCAAGGCTTTTGTGGATTTATTGGATGATTGTTTTCTACACCAGCATGTTCGTGAGGCAACAAGAGGGAGCAATACTCTTGATCTGATTATCAGTAGTGATTCTTCATGCATTAGGAATCTGCAGATAAATGAACCACTGGGTGGCAGTGATCACAGTGTGCTGAAGTGGGATTTACTCAAGGAGGTAACTACCATCAGAGGTAAAGGGAAGGGTTTTTGCTTTCGTAAAGGCGACTATGATGGTCTGAGACAGTATTTAAATTCTATACAGTGGGACCAACTGATGATGTTACCAACAGCAAATTCAAAATGGGAAGCATTCAAGGAACTAATCTTGGAAGCTACCAGGCTTTACATACCAACCAAGAAATATTGTTCAAGGTTCAGGCCTAAATGGTTGTCAGATGAACTAATGAGACATATGGCAGAGAAGAAAAATGCATGGGATACATACAAATTAATGGGTGACGTGGAAGCCTATGATAGATATAAGTTGGTCTGTAACCAAGTCACAAAGGAGATTAGGCAGGCAAAGGCAGATTATGAGAAATCCTTGGCAAAGGATGCAAAGAAAAACAGAAAAGAGTTCTTTACCTATTTAAACTCAAGAAGGAAAGGGATGAATCAGATTGGTCCACTGGATGTTGATGGTTCAACAGTTGAGGATCCAGCTCAGGTGCCTAACAATCTAAACGAGTATTTTGCATCTACATTCACACATGAGGAGTTATTCAGGAAGGGGAATGTCGTAGGTGAAGTAAACATTGGCAGTGAGCTAGATGATTTTCTAATAACTGAGAGGAAAGTGGAGGAGAAATTGTTGAGGATAAACATAAAAAAGGCACCCGGGGAGGATGGGATCTATCCAGTTATATTAAAGGAGGCAGCAAAGGAAGTAAGCAAACCTCTAGCCATAATTATGAGAGCTTCTTTGGACTCAGGGGAGGTACCCATGGACTGGAGATGTGCAAATGTAACCCCAATTCACAAAGGAGGATCAAAGGCTGACACAAGTAATTATAGACCTGTTAGTTTAACTTCGGTTCCAGGAAAATTAATGGAGGCACTGGTTAAAGAAGCACTGCAGGATCATCTGGACAAGAATTCAGTTATAGCTCAGACACAGCATGGGTTTGTTAAGGGCAGGTCTTGTCTGACCAATTTGATTGGATACTATGATGTAGTCACAAAAGAACTGGATGCAGGGAATAACTTTGATATTATATATTTGGATCTTAGAAAGGCTTTTGATACTGTTGCGCATGGAAGACTGCTGCACAAATTGGAGAAGTGTGGCATTCGAGGCAAATTGCTGCTATGGATAAAGGGATGGTTGAGTGGCAGAAGACAGAGAGTGGTAATCAATGGACACTGCTCAACGTGGACTAATGTTATTAGTGGAGTTCCTCAGGGTTCAGTGTTGGGTCCATTGTTGTTTTCTGTATTTATAAATGATATTGATGATGGTGTATCAGGCTTAATGTCTAAGTTTGCAGACGATACAAAGGTTGGCAGGGTTGTTAAGGACACTACTGATACTATGCTGCTGCAACAGGATCTGGAAAGGTTGAGCAGATGGGCTGAGAGGTGGCAAATGAAGTTTAACATTGACAAATGTAAAGTACTACATATGGGAAACAGCAACCCCAGATCAACGTATCAACTCTGTGGTACTACGCTGACAGTGGTAGAGAATGAAAAGGACCTGGGGGTAATTGTGCAGGCAGATATGAAGTTCTCTGAGCAGTGCAGACGAGCTGCAAGGGTAGCTCATGGTGTCTTGTCAATGATATACAGGAATTTCTCTAGCAGGGACAGGGATGTGATTATTCCCTTGTATAAGGCATTGGTCAGGCCACACCTTGAGTACTGTATACAGGTCTGGAGGCCCCATTTCAAGAAGGATGTAGAGCTGATGGAACGAGTACAGAGAAGGGCAACAAGATTAGTGAATGGAACAAAGGGTTGCTCTTACGAAGAAAGGCTTAAGTTTTGCAAATTACAGAGCCTGGAGACTAGGCATCGCCGAGGTGATCTGATAGAGGTGTACAAGGCTTTGAATGGCTTGAGCATGCTCAATGCCGATGGGATTCTTCCTCTTGCTCAGAATAATCACCTGAGAGGGCATAAATTCAAATTGAGGAAGGACGGATGTCGGATAGATGTGCGGAAATTCGCCTTTAGCCAGCGGGCAGTTGGTTTGTGGAATAGACTTCCATCGCTTGTTGTTGAAGTTGATAGCCTAAACAAATTTAAGGCTCAGCTGGACAGGTATTTCGAACGAATTGAGGGGTGAAATGGGAGTAGTGGTTGTGTTTTTTTTTTTTTTTTTTTTTTTGGCTGATGCTGAATAAGCTTGCTTTCTTGCATCATATGCCTCTACTAATGCTAATGCTAAGACAGGAGATCAAAGAGATGTGGCATATGCAACAAGTAACGGTCATCCCGATCATCGTGTCAACCACAGGTATGGTGCCAAAGACCCTACATAAGAGCCTAGCAGCAATAGGTTTCCCAGCGAACACCTACAAGGAACTCCAGAAAGTCGCAATCTTGAACACCTGTAGGATAGTCAGAGGTTCCTCGACCAACAGTAACAGCAGACATTACACTAACCACCCTGTGTACTTGATAGCAATACCTGTCAAGAGGTGGAACCCCCAATCAGGGAGAAATAATATAAGAGCAATAATAATAATATACCGTAAGCTCGATATTGAAATATATACAGAAATACTGACTATATATATACACTTATATTTGAATAATATTTGAAATAATTGAAAACTGAATCTTTCATAATAAAAATAAAAAAAATAAAGCAAACATCAGAGGCAGAAAAAAGCATATTCCTCTACAGTCTACATGATGCTTGAAATATAAAAGTAAAGTAAATTAGAATGATAATTTAAAAAAAATAATAAATAAAAATAATGCCAGTAGCATGGCAAGACAGAAGAGTGAAAATAGTCAAAATTAAACATAACGATCAAACCAACAGGGAGGGAAGAGAAGGGTAACAAGAGTAAAAATATTGCAGCAGAAACTCTGCAAGATAATTCAGAAATTCTAAATACAAAGATAATAATCGATTAAATTTTGAAAGCCAATTAAATAGAAATTTAACGGCGCCCCCCTCTGATGGGCACCAAGTCCAAATTTATGTGAAATATCTCTTTTTTACTTCTCTGCTGGCGATATTTCACATAAATTTGGACTAGGTACCCGTCAGAGGGGGGCGCCGTTAAATTTCTATTTAATTGGCTTTCAAAATTTAATCGATTATTATCTTTGTATTTAGAATTTCTAAATTATCTTGGAGAGTTTCTGCTGCAATATTTTTACTCTTGTTACCCTTCTCTTCCCTCCCCTCCCTGTTGGTTTGATCGTTATGTTTAATTTTAACTATTTTTCACTCTTCTGTCTTGCCATGCTACTGGCATTATTTTTATTTTTTTTAATTATCATTGTAATTTACTTTACTTATATATATATATAACCATAAAAATAAATTAGAATAAAAATTAAAAATAAAAATAATGCCAGCAGCATGGCAAGACAAGAGCGAAAATAGCAAAATTAAACATAATGATAAATCAACAGGGAGGGAAGAGAGCGGTAACAAGAGTAAAAATATTGCAGCAGAACTAGAGGAATATGCTGTTTGCTGTAACTCTTTATTTTATTTTTATTATAAAAGATTCAGTTTCCAACTATTATAAACGTTATTCAAATATATGTATAATTATATATATATATATACACTGTGCTGCCACTTTATTAGGTACACTTACCTAGGCCGACCGGGCTAGCCGGGTGGGTAAAGTGCCTGCCTAGCAACCCAAAGGTCGCGGGTTCGAATCCCGCCTCGGGCTTGGATCAAAGTACTGCAAAAACCTTGGGAGGTGCATTATGGCCACAGAAGCCGATGCGCCAACAACTACAAATAAAAAAAAAAAAAAAAAAAAAAAAAACACTTACCTAGTAGCATATTGAGCCTTCAAAACAGCCTGAATTTGTCTAGGCATTGATTGAACAAGATGCTGAAAACGTTGTGTAGGAATGGAGTACCATGCAGACATGATTGTGTCACGCAGTTCCTTGAAATTCGACGGAGGTGTAGGCCTGCAGGGAACAGCCGTTTCCAGCTCATCCCAAAGATGTTAAATAGGATTGAGATCCGTGGACTGAGCGGGCCACTGCAGCAAAGAAAAGTCATTGTCATGTTCCTGGAACCACTCCATAGTGATTCGGGCTTTGTGCACCCGCACATTATCCTGCTGGAAGTAACCATCTGACTGAGGATAAACTGTCAGCATGAACGGATGCACTTAGTCAGCAACAATGTGGCATTCAGACATGAATCTATGGGTCTCAAAGGACCCAACGTGTGCCAAGAAAACATTCCCCACACCATAACACTGCCCCCACCACCTTGCACAGTCGTCATCAGACATGACAGATCCATGGATTCATGTCGTTTTCGCCAAATTCTGAGTATTCCATCAACATGATGCACCAGGAACGTCTAACCGTCAGACCAAGCAACAGTTTTCCAATCCTCGATAGTCCAGTGCTGGTGTTGCTGTGCCCGCAGGAAGCGTGTTCTCGTGTTCTTCACCGATAACAAAAGTACGCAATGTGGTCGTGGGCTGTTGTAGCCCATCCGCGACAAAGTGCGACTAGTGGTCCGTTGCATTATTTTGTTCTGCGCACCAAGGTTGTATTCTGACGTGATGTGCGACATTGTGGCCCGTCTGTTTGCTTGCACAATTCTAGCCATCCTCCTCTGACCTCTCTCATCAACAAATTAAATGCCATGGGCATAATCGAGGAATCACACTGTCTCTGCGGCGAACTAGAAACATGGCATCACGTTATGCATCAGTGTGAAATATACGAAGACATCAGATGTCAAATGATCACGAGAATTAAATACATCCCTAACACCCAGGAACACCATCTCCTGGACACACCAGAAGAATTTGCGGCCTTTAGTCGCTTTGCCCAGGACGTCTTCTCCAGAAGAAAACGACAAATAGCCATCCACCAAGGCCAACAAGAATAATGAAATCAAATATGGACACCAAGGAATACGAGAAACTAAGGACGGGGATATCAACCAATGATGATGACCAAAGAAAGAGGAACACAAGTATGCGGCTTGCCCCATGAGTGACAATGAAGAGAAACAGACGTGAGACAAAGGCCATATTGGAGACCTGAAGAGGGCACTCTAGCCCTCTTCACCTATTATTCCTAACTCCCCGGGAGGAGGGGACGGCCACACGGTCCTCCCTTCTCGCCATCCCTTGTTTCCTCTCTGGTGGGGCATGGGCATGCCCCAGTGAAACTGGGGCCGCCTTCTCTATTGGCTCCATACTTCTGCCTTTTCCCCCCAGTCTTCTGTCTCCCTCCCCTCTATCTTCACGCTAGCGAAGTCCCACACATCAAAATTAATACATCAAAACCGCTATACGCCCAGCATTCGGTCTAAGAAATTAAAGCGATAATATCCCCACGTCAACGCAAATAACAAAAAACACTTTATTTTATTTTCTTGATGACCATTGGAATATGCCACCCAAAGTTTTTTTTTTTTTTTTTTTGGTCCTAGCCGCCGAAATCTCAGGAAACTAAGCGGCAGGACCTGCCAGAGTAAACTAAGTCTACGGAGTTCCTGGCCTGCCTCCACGGGGCGTAAGTGGGGCAACGTTGGATCCCAACAGGGGTCCAGCGGCTAAATGGCCAGAAGAACAACGGTACACAACATTACACGATCCAAGATCCATACACTTTTAAATCTCTGGCATTTACAGTGTACTGTAATACATCACAACGTAAACTACGCGGAGATGGGGGGAACCCCTGGTGCCGCTTGACCCTAAAAACACTTACACCTACTTACTCATCAATAAACGATTTTCTTCCACAGGAGTGCCGTTGAGAGGATGTTTTCTGTTCGTTGCACCATTCTCAATACACCCTTGAAACTGTGGTGCGTCAAAAGTTGAGGAGAACTGCCGTTTCAGAGATGCTTTGTCCAGCACATCTTGCACCTACTACCATGCGACGTTCGAGTCCATTAGAGCACTCCTTTTCCCCATTCTTACTACGGTTTGTATGCTTAACTGATACTAGAAAGGTTGTTCTGCTGCATTTACATCCACAACTATAGTCATGTAACTTGTAACGTTGTGGGACAAACCATTTGTGTGCACAGCAGGGATGCCCCTAATAAAGTGGCAGCACAGTGAATATATATATATATTCAATAACGTAAACTTCAAAGCATAACTGGTGCATAGTGTTATTACAGAATTTGGATATACATTTAGTGAAGTATTTTTAATTATTTTGAAATTTAATTGAAATCATGCCTCAGACCAGACTAGCAAATCAAAAGGCTCAAGATAATGGGAGTGCTGTGGATCTAGGGAGAACTGAGGGGAGGTTCTCATCTGAATCACAGCCTTTTGAAATGTACTGCACGATTGATATTTGTGGGGTGATCAGGAACGAGACATGATATTGACAAAGGGGGGGTCCTTGTGGGTGTGTGCTCAATGTAAGGGGTGTGAGGATGTTAGGCGACAATTCAGCGTTGGTATGGGCTCTTATGAGAGCTTGAAGAACAGTGGATGCCCTTGAAGGATTTAAATTGGGGGCCCATGAAACTCTCAGCTGTCCACATCAACACCAGAGCTTCCACTTGATGATCAGGCAACACAGCGGAAATCCCCAAGGCAGAATGTGCTGGTCCAACAGGAGATAGTTCTTGTCGGTGACTCTATTGTCAGAGAACGGGAAATATATTGTGCAAACGGGATATCTGCGCGGTAGCACAGTGGTATTGTCACCGTCCTCCCCACACCGGGTGGAAAAGGCCCGGGTTTCGAATCCCGTCGATGACGCGAGGAACTTTAGTGGGCTTGTTTTCACTCCGTGGATGAGTTAGTCGGTCTCAAGCGTAGATAGCAAGGTTTTTTCGTCCAGCAAAATAGGCAAATCGACCAGAGAACACACGCAATTTACAGTCATAATACATATATGGGTATAGGTAAGAGATTACGGGTGGTCTTAAAATAATAATTTGAATTTGAATTCTTGTGCAAACGGAACAGCCGGAATAAGAAAAGGGTATGTCTGCAAAAGTCGATGATGTTGTATAGCGGATATCATCTTTTAAAAATGCAAAAGGTGATATCGTTGTACACGATGGCACTATGATATTAAAAGCAACATATCTGCAGACTTACTTAACAAGTACAGTACTGTTCAATTTTGAAAAAAAGTCGCTAGTTAGGGTTGAAATTGAAAGTGTCTGCAATTCTGCCCAGACAGTACAGGAGAGAGTATATGTGGTAAGCCTTGTCAATCAATTCAGCCCTGGGAAGATTGGGCAAGACTCATGTGGTAGAATTTTGCTCAACATGGTTTGTGCTTGTTAACAGGACAGACTGCTTATACAAGGATGGGATACACTTAAACACAAATGGTGCAAGAATATTTGCTGATGCTATCGAAGCAATGTTAGGTGGGTCATAAAACTGCTAGGATGGGGGGGAATTCCAGATTAATAGATTGATAATGACCGGTGGCAGATATGATACTAATTCTTGCACTGCTTTTACTGGAATGTGCAGCACAAGGAAAGCAAGGTACTGGGAATTTCTATAACTACTGGGAGTCATCATGGAACAAGTAAATACATGTGCTACGTTCGGATATCTAAGAGTAAGAACAGATGCATGGACACTTCCATGTACGCCAATGCTAGGAGTATAGTAAATACACTGAGTGGACAGAAATCATAGGAAACCTACCTAGTGACGGGTAGACCTACTTTTCGCTGGGATAAGGGCAGTCACACGACGAGGCATTGAGTCCACTAGTTCACGAAAGCATTCCACAGGTATTTCCATCCATGCTTGCTGCACCGATGTCCATAATTCCGTGGCATTCCTGGGTGGAGTGTCTGCGCGAGTAGCACAGTGGTATCGTCACCATCCTCCCCACACCGAGTGCAAAAGACCCGGGTTCGAATCTATTCAATGCTGATGGGAAGAATCCCATCAGCATTGAGCTTTCTCAAATCATTCAAAGCCTTATAGACCTCAACCAGATCACTTTGCAGGTGCTTACTCTCCAGATGCTGCAGTTTGCAGAACTCAAGCCTTTCTTGGTAAGAGTACTCTTTTGTTCTCCTCATCAATCTCGTTGCCCTTCTCTGTACTCGTTCCAGCAGCTCTATATCTTTCCTAAAATGAGATCTCTAGACCTATAAATTTTATTACTCAAGGTGTAGCCTGACCACTGCCTTATACAAAGGGATAATCACTTCCTTATCCCTGCTAGCAAAATTCCCGTATACCACTTCCACTTGTCAAAAGCATCAAATTTTTAGG
The DNA here is from genome assembly GCF_048544385.1 of Mastigoproctus giganteus. Classification (NCBI taxonomy): domain Eukaryota; kingdom Metazoa; phylum Arthropoda; class Arachnida; order Uropygi; family Thelyphonidae; genus Mastigoproctus; species Mastigoproctus giganteus. The sequence goes on along the minus strand of NC_143579.1, from coordinate 173,570,787 downwards.
AGTGATAATCAATGACCGCGTCTCCTTTACTGCATATCTTCAACACTCGTCGGCCGAGGTAAAGATTTTTACTGCAATCCAAATTTATCATTAAAGGATCATTCTGTAACCCAAGTTAAAACCAAGGAGCAGTAACCCCTTCACTAACTTCTACAAATTAAATTAATTAATTAAAATAATTACTTATTAATAGGATTGTAAAAACTTTCGAATTGTAAAATTATAATACTTTAATTGTAAGAATTGTAAAAAAGAACAAGTATTGTAAAACTTTAGAAATTGTACCTCAGACCAATTTTCTAACTCCATAGACCTGAAGACGGAAACAGTGAGTTCCCGAAATGTAGCCAGAACTGTTGTTGTTTTAGAGGTTTTAGGAGCATCAGCGACTAAGGCCATATTGCTCCTTGTATATTTTCTGTACATTGCGTACATTCTGGAGTCGATTTGCTGTTTGCCGGACGAAAAACTCGTGTTTCCAGAAGAAGAAACCATGCTACCCTTGCTGGCCTGAGACCGACTAACTCAGCTATGCTGTGAAAATTTTTCCGTCATCGAAGGGACTCGAACTCAGGTCTTTTCCACTTGGTGTGCTACCCACGAGGGAGCCAGGATTGTTTGTGTTTGACATCGAGGTGTTTAAATCGTTCAAATTGTAACATTTCAATAATAAATCAGTTAAATTTGTCACGTGATATAGTGTAGTCTCGATCGATTAATTAACCCACAATGGTGAACTGTTACGTAGATCATCTCTTCCAATTAGTTAAATGTATCATGTAAGTTTATTCTTCGTGCACTTTTCATCTGAATCTTATGAAACATAAATGTGAATTTGCATAACTATATCTCTGGTTCGTTCCGGTGTCCCAAATCTGTAAAATAACTTGCAGTTACACGAAATGAAACAAAGAGTTTGGTTTGAATTAATTTTGAAGTTTCCCACATATTATTAGGACACTCTGTAATGAAAATCCTATATTATTTTTAATGCACATTCTTGTACCTAAGTTAAACTTACCGTATCGCGCTGAATTGATTTGTGATCAATTTCTCCAATCAGCTCTCCATAGCCATTATCTTAACAAACAAAAAGAAAAAAGGGAAAAAATAAATAAAGAATTAGTAATGTTGCCTTAAATAAAATTAAAAACAATTCTTGAAACAACTGCATATTTTGTACATGGGACAAGGAAGAAAACATACATACATTTTACGCGCGCGCGCGCGGGGGCGTGTGTGTGTGTGTGTCTCAACCATCTCTTTATCCATAGCAGCAATTTGCCTCCAATGCCACACTGCTCCAATTTGTGCAGCAGTCTTCCATGTGAAACAGAATCTAAGATCCAAATATATGATATGAAAATTACTTTTGGCATTCAGTTCCTTTGTGACCACATCACAGTATCCAATAAAATTGGTCAGACAAAACCTCCCTTTAACAAACCCATGATGTGTCTTAAGTATTACTGCAATCTTGTCTAGATGAGCCTGCAATTCTTCGTTAACCAGTGATTCTATTATTTTCCCCAGAATACAAGTTAAACTAACAGGTCTATAGTTATTTGTACTCACCTTTTGAACCCCCTTTGTGAATTAGTGATACATTTGCACATCTCCAGTCCGTGGGGACCTCCCCTGAGTCCAAGGAAGCTTTCATAATTATGACTAAGGGTTTCCTTACTTCCTTTTCTGCCTCCTTTAATATAACTGGATAGATCCCGCCCACCCCAGGTGCCTTTCTTATGTTTAGATTCAACAATTTCTTCTCCACTTTGCTCTTAATTATTACAAAATCACTTAGCTCTCTGTTAGAGTTTGATAAACTTCTGGCATTCCCCTCATTGAATAACTCCACATGTGTGAATGTAGATGAAAAATACTCATTCAGTTTATCAGCTACCTGAACATGATCATCAATAGTTAACCAATCTATGTTAAGTGGTCCAATCTGATTCGTCCATTTCCTTCAACAGTTTACGTAAGTAAAGAACTCTTTGCTGTTTTTCTTTGCATCCTTTGCCAAAGATTTCTTGTAATCTGCCTTCGCCTGCCTAACCTCCTTTGTGACTTGATTACAGACTAGCTTTTATCTGCTATAAGCTTCTGTGTAACCTGATACTTTATATGCATCCCATACATTTTTCTTCTCTGCCAACAGCCTCATTAATTCATCTGACATCCATTTAGGCCTAAACCTTGAACAGTATTTCTTAGTTGGAATGAAAAGTCTAGTAGCCTCCAAAATTAAAACCTGAAAGCTTCCCATTTAGACTTCAAAGTTGGTTGAAAGTTGGTAACACCATCAGTTTATCCCATCGTACAGAATTTAAAAACTGTCTGAGACCTGTGTAGCCACCGTTACGAAAGCAAAAGCCCTTCCCTTAAGCCTTGGTGGTCTTTAAGTAAATCTCACATCAGTACATTGTGATCACTGTCACCCAGTGGTTCCTTTATTTGCAAATTCTTAATGCATGAATAATCACTGCTGATAACCAGATCAAGAGTATTACTCCCTCTGGTTGCCTCTCTAACACGTTGTTATAGAAAATAGAAAATAACTGTAGAAAATCCAATATATCCACAAAAGTCTTGCTAGTGTGCGAGTGATCATCCGACAAAGTTCCTGTCAATATCTGGAAAGTTAAATCCTCCATTAGGTCCTTGACGTTGTCACAGACATTCTCTCAGATATGCCAGACAAGCTGTACTTGCTACCTGGGAGTCTAAAACGCTGATGGAACTGATATTTGGGTGACACTCAAGTCAAGTGGACCCAATTTCGGCGAAGTCCGGACGGTCTGTGACAGCCAAATCCTCTGCTTGCACCTTCACGATGGTGGAACTGTTAGTAATCCTGGGTATAACCCCCATGCACAAGTACATGGTGGGTGACCATCCAGGTGTGAACCAACGTAAGCAGGGGTCGAGGTGTGGCGCCCACACCACATGGAGGAACGCCGCCCCTCTATGTTACCAGGCAGTACTAGGTGGAAGATGACTCACATCAACCGGTGAAATACCACCACTTTGCTTATTGTAGGCTTGAAGTGGTGGAACACATGTTTAGTCTCTAGAGCTAAGTTCCGGTCAACCCTTCCCTATCTCTTCCATCATGCAGTATGATTGATGACTTTTGAGGTTATGATAAACGTCGTGGCGAGATCCAATATTCCTTACATTTCGAGGGTACAGCTCTAAAACGGTTTTCGCAGGCCGGCCGCTAGTTAGTACACCGGACCGGACCTATTGGTAACTCTCTAGGAGGCTTCCGGATCAGCTAGTGTATAATCTTGCTACCTCTACTCTGCCAGATAGTGACTGGAGGGAGTCCGAGTAGTGTGTATGCGGGGAGCATTGTCGAGGCCACGTTATGTCAAGGATCTGGGTATATTCTTACCACATGTACGCCATATCCAAAAATTTCATTACTTCATACAGCATATCCCACCCACTTTTTCTTACTATTGAATACACCATGAATTGTCAAACTAATAGAGCAAGCTTATCTGCGAAAAGATCTAAACCTCCCAAGGACTTCCTAATTCATTTCACAAATATACGTGGTCTCAATTCTAATCTCAACGATGTCCATTTCCACTTGCAGTCTGCCAAACCTCATGTACTTTTTCTGACAGAATCTCAGTTATCGGTTGATTCAACTACTGCTCATCTCAGATGCCCAAATTATTCGCTGTATGATTCCTTTCGCCTCAAAGGTGGTACTTGTGCATATGTCCGTTCTGATATTCCCTGTCAGAGACTTGGCAATTTGGAATCTCCTCTCTTTGATCTTCTCTGGCTTAAAATCTCTCTACCTCATTGTGTCAAATTCATCTGTTGTCTCTACCGTTCTCCCAACTCGACTAATCACTTGGAGCTCTTTGACTTCCTCTCGTTGCAACTTGACTTTCTCCAGTCCAACTCTCCTAACAGTGAGGTAATTTTCCTTGGTGATTTTAATGTTCACAACCCCAGCTGGCTTCCGTTTTCTAGTCACACCGACCCAGCAGGTCGAGATGCTGAGGCTTTTGCAATTACTAATGACCTAGCACAGATTGTTCATTTACCTACAAGAATACCGGACAATACTAATCATACAGCCAATACGCTTGATCTTTTTCTCACAAACAACCCTTCTAAGTACACGGTCGAAGTGAGAGCTCCTTTAGGCACTTCGATCACAACTTGGTGATTGGCTCTTCTCCAATGGAACCTTTATCTCAAGGCTATTCCCAACCTCGTGTTGTTTGGCATTACAAGAATGCAAAATGGGATGACCTGCGAGACTTCTTTTCCTTGGTCGGATTACTGTTTCAAAACTTCTGATGTCAACATTTGCTCAGATTGTGTCAGTGAAATTACTCTTGCAGGAATGGAATCCTTTATCCCACACTCCACTTTAAAATCTCGTCCTTTATCTAAACCTTGGTTTTCCAATAAATGTGCTAAGGCTGTCCAAGAGAAGAATGTTGCATATCGTAATTGGCTTGTTTCTAATTCTTCAGTTTCATTTTCTGCCTACGCCAAAGCTCGCAACAATTGTAAAGCAGTTATTAATCAGTCCAAACTAGAGTTTGAACAGGCTAAGAGTAGAAAACTTGCTTCTTGCCCTAATGGTAGCCGGGCATTCTGGTCTCTTGCCAAAGCTATTGGCCGCAACTTTTGCCCATCTCTGCTCCCACCTCTGTCCAAACCAGATGGTTCTGTTGTCACTTCAGCCAAGGATAAAGCTGACCTACTAGCATCCCATTTTTCTTCCAGCTCATGTATTAATGATCTTGGTAAAACACCTCCCACCATTCCCAACACACTCCATTCAATGCCTCCTGTGGTCTTCCGTCAAAAGGATATCAGAAGGATTTTGATGAATCTCGATGCTAAGAAAGCTCCAGGTCCTGATGGTATTTCTCCACTTGTTCTCAAAACCTGTGCTCCTGAACTTACTCCTATTCTTTGCCGCCTTTTTTCACTTTCTTATTCTAAAGGTGTTTTTCCTTCTGCTTGGAAATTTGCTCATATCCAGCCAGTTCCTAAAAAGGGTGCCAAATCCCTCCCATCCAATTATCGTCCCATTGCAATTACTTCTACTCTTTCTAAAGTAATGGAGAAATCAATTAACCGCCAACTCTTAAACTACCTAGAAACCTTCCGTCTGATCAACGATCACCAGTATGGATTCCGTCAGTGTCGATCCACTGGTGATATTCTGGCTTATGTTACCCATTTATGGACTAATTCAATGGAAAGGTTCCGTGAAACACAAGTAGTTGCTCTTGCCATCTCAAAGGCTTTTGATCGTGTTTGGCATAAAGGTCTTCTAAACAAGCTTCCATCTTATGGTTTGCCAACTGTTTTTAGTAATTGGTTATCCAGTTTTCTCTCTGATCGCTCACTGAGGGTGATGGTTGATGGCTCTCTGTCTTCTAACTTCTCCATTAATGCCGGTGTCCCCCAAGGTTCAGTTCTTTCCCCCACTCTTTTCCTCTTGTATATCAATGACCTTCTTCCATTGACTGGAAATCCTATCCATAGTTTTGCCGATGATAGCACATTGCATTCAACTTTCCATTTTGAGAAACCTTGTCCTGCTCAATCAGCCTAAAATTCTCGAAAATCTGCTACCAATTCCTTAAATGCCGATCTCCAGGTAATTCTCCAGTGGGGCAAAGACAACTTAGTTGATTTCAAACCTTCTAAAACTCAGTCTTGTCTTATATCTCGCAAAAAGGATTCTTCTGCTCCTATGCTTATCTTTAGTGACACTCCAATTTCTAGGCAAAAGGATATATCTCTTTTGGGGATTACCCTGACTTCTAATCTCTCTTGGCACAAGCACATTACAAATATTGCTTCCTCTGCATCTAAAAAACTTGGTTTTCTCTTTCGCTCTCGGCGTTACTTTCCTTCCAAACAGCTGCTCAGTCTGTATAAATCGCAAATCCGCCCTGCCATGGAATATTGTTCCCACATCTGGGGTGGTGCCCCCAAAACCTCTCTCAGGCTTCTTGATTCCATTCAGAAGAGGGCAGTTAGGTTAATTAATGATTCATGTCTAACAGAGTCTCTCCACTCGCTGTCTCATAGACGCACTGTTTCTGCTGCATGCCTCTTCTACAGATACTTCCATGGGCACTGTTCTTCTGAATTAGCTTCTATAATTCCCGCTCTCTCTTTCAAAACAGTCCGAACACGTGCCGCCACCAGCCAACATCCATTTACTGTCCAACTTCAAACCCACAGAACCAACTTTTCATCTTCCTCATTTATTCATTCAACTGCCGTTTTCTGGAACAACCTTCCTTCATACGTATTTCCTGAAAATTACAATCTACAGAAGTTCAAGTCCAATGTCAACAAATATCTTCTTTCGTCTTCTCAATCTCCAACCCAAGCACGGTACTAAGTACTATAGGTTCTAATACCTCTCGTGTTTGGGGTTCACATAAAAAAAAAAAAATAAGACATTCTGATGTAATGGCCCACTCTATTTCTCTGCACAATTGCTCATTATACTCATCAGATTCATTAGGCCTATAATACACACCTACTATATACTCAAAACTAAAGAACTAAAATGGTCTTTGGCAGGACACATAGCTCGAAGAGATGATGACAGATGGACTAAGAAAATAACAGAATGGTACCCAAGAGGAGCTAGAAGAAAACGTGGAAGACAAAGGCGGAGATGGATAGATGAAATTCATGAGTTTTTGAGTAGTAAATGGATGGCCAGTGCTCAAAACAGAAGGAACTGGAAAGTTGCTGGAGAGGCCTTCATCCTGCAGTGGATTGAAAATGGCTGATGATGATGATGATGACACACCTACTCTAATTTTTCCTTTCCTTTTCAGTGCTTATGTCACACCAAAGAGACTCAACATTGCATTGTACACCAACATCAATTTGATGCACTTCCTTAGATTTTATATGTTTCTTAATTAACAGCATAACCCCTCCTCCTTTCCTGTCCTGTCTATCCTTTCTGTACACATTGTACTCCCCAAATTCCAATTCTGCACTGCTTACACTTCTCTGATATCCCGACAATATCTGCCTTTGATGTCTTGACTAGCACTTCAAGCTCATAAAATTTATTAACTATACTCCTAGTATTGGTGTACATGTGAGTATACATGTACCTATTTCTACTCTTACTTACCCTAACACAGCCCATGTATTTACTTGTTCCACTATGACTCCCAGCAAGCCAGCAGTCCAGGAAATCTCTCCATTGCCTTGCTTTCCAGACTGCTGCTCATTCTAATAGAAGCAGTGCAAGAATCACTTTTGCCTCTGCCTGCGGCTACTGTTAAACTTTTGTCTGTGTATACCCTCAAGCTAGTAGTTTTCGGACTCACCTAACACTGTCTCGATAGTACCAGCAAATATTCTTGTACCGTTTCTATTTAAGTTTATCCCATCCCTGTAGAAACGGCCTCTTCTGTCAACAAGCACAGACCAGGCTGAGGAAAAATTGAACCCCTTGAGCCTTGCACAATCTCTTCAGGGCCGAATTTGATCGAGAAGGCTCTCATCATGTACTCTCTCCTATCATGTCTGGGCAGAATTAATACTCGTAATAGTATCAGCTGTAACTTTCTTGATCTTTACAATATTAATACTCGTAATAGTATTAGCTGTAACTTTCTTGATCTTTACAATATGATTGTTAAAATATGGAGTAAAATGTAGCCGATCATCCAGGAGAATACCTAAATATTTTAGCTGAGAAACCAATGGAATTTTTTCACCTGCAATTTCGATATTTGGTGGTCTTCTGGATCGTAATTTTCATTTTGCCTGGAGATATACGTAGTTTGTCATGACTTGTTAAATTTATCAGATTATGAACTGTTGTTTCTGCTGCATGCCTTGTTGTTGTTGTTGTTGTTGTTGTTGTTGTTGTTGTTGTTGTTGTTGTTGTTGTTGTTGTTGTTGTTGTTGTTGTTGTTGTTGTTGTTGTTGGCGGCTCTCTTGCTCAATAACTACGCGGCTTAATAGGAAAAATAACCAGGCCGTCAGCATAGGCAATTGTAGTCGTGTAGTCAAGCTGTTAATGAAGCCAGACGTCTAAAACCATGTTTCAGAAGACGTTCCCCAGAACTAAACCCTCTAGAAACAGGTATTGAAAGATGTTGTTTAGAAACAACCTGGACGGACCTATGCTGAAACCTTGTATATTTACTCTGAGTAATTGTCATAGTGTAGACAATCGAGTGCGCTTTCCAACCAGATGGACTCTAAAACGTCCTCGAACACAATATATATTGGTAGTTTCTATATGGACCTTGAGCTTTAAATGTAATTCATAAATGAAACCATGGCATATATTTAGAAAAGATAAATCCTGTGAGGATTTATCTTTTCTCAATCCGTACTGATAAGGTGAATTTCAATTTTGTCTGTCAAACAGATCAATCACTCTTGCTGCAATGAGTCTTTCGTATAATCTACTCAAATTAGCCAAAAGATATAAGGGTCGCTGCACTTGCACCTCCCAGCTGTCAATGTTGACCCACCACCCTGCCTGGGTAGGACACCTCCATTCTGCTAACGGCAAGAAATTTCTTCGTCGCTGTGGGATTTTGCTGACCTGTTCTTCTCAGTTCAGATCGTTTTTCCCTTGGTTGTCCCAGTATTCGTATGCTAATCTAGGTAAGAATAGGTATGGTTGTCTGCGTAGGATCCCTCCCCTGCTGACACCTTCCTTGTACGTTAGCCTCATTCACGCAGCTGTTTTGCTGACGACTTGGAGCTGGTCTCGTCACGGGATTCATCAACTGTTTCTAGGAATTACCCTTCCCGAATTGCACTCTAAGAATAGGATTCTCGCCTAACAGCTGCATATTCGGCGGTCTTTGATTCAATCTTACTACATGCCTGTCTAAAAGTTTGGAATCGCAACTTATGTCAACAGTTTTCGTTAATTATTTTTAAATTAGATTCGAACAATGTAAAGTTTAAAATAAAAAAACAACATATCACAAAGTATTTTAACGTTTTTATTAAGCATTGAAAATTTTACAACAAAAATAATGATATGATTAATGTTAACAACTATACTGATCTATACTGATTTTTCATCAAAATATCCTCCACGAAATTTTATCATTGCCATACACAGACGTGACATTCTGGTGATTAATTTTATAATATTGTCTTGACTAACATTATTCCAGGCGATCTGCAAGGTATCCATAAATTTTGTGAAGATTTGGGTTTACAGCAACTGGAGTGGCTAAACCATGTTTTGCCATACTCCCTGCTGTTGTTTAGTTGCTAGAAAGTCCCTGATCAACTTGGAGTGTACTTCGGGTCATTGTCTTGTAATATAAAATTTCTTCCACAAAGCCGAAATCCAGAGAGGATATTGAATTATGTTCGAGATGTTTTCATAGCCTTCTTTTCTTGAAATTCCCTCAATCATGACGTCACCCACTCAAAAAAAAAAAAAAAAAAACAGAAGCAACCCTACATCATGAGCCACCAACCATCGTGCTTGACTGTAGGCACTAAACAATTTGGAACTATTTTTTCTTCAGTTCATTGTCTCATAAACTCTGCCCTTCGATCAAAAAATTTTAAATTCGTATTCATCCGTCCATAGTAAGTTTTTACACTATTCAACTGTTCAATGTTGATGGCTCTTAATTGCAGCTAACCGTTTCTATCGATTTTCACGTTTTAATAAGGGTTTTCGGACCACTACACAATCATGAATTCCTCTTCATTTAAAAGGAAATTTTACAGTGGATGTAATGCGGGAGTATAACATCCACTGTAAAATTTTACAGTGGAAAATTTTAACATCCCGGATACCAGATGTAATACGGATATAGGATGTAATACTCCCGTATCCGGGATTTAATCAGTAAGTCATCGATTGTATTTAGAAATCAGTTTCATCGTCTCATGTTGTGAATCCGTTGTTATGCGTAGTCTTCCCGATCGGGAAATTTTTATTTTAGTTTTTAATTTATTCCGTATAAAAAAAAAAAAAAAAAACTGCATAATATTTGTATATACTCGTATGTTTTACTCGTTGATGAAACAAGTTATCTCCTGAATCTGCCCAAAAATCTGACTTTTCAGTTTTAGCGTAGGGTAAATATTACCATTAGCATTAGCACATGCATATGATGCAAGAAAGCATGCTTATACAGACAGCATCAGCCAAAAATTAACAAAATGATAAAAAAAAAGAAAACACTTTCCATTTCATTCGTTACAAAAGTTTGTCCAGTTTTTCTTTCAATTTATTTAAGCTGTAAACTTCTACAACGACAGGTGGAAGTTTGTTCCAGCAGTCAACCACCGCTGGCTAAAGGCAAATTTCCGCACATCTATTCTGCAACTCCGTTTCCTCAATTTGAATCTATGTCCCCTCAAGTTCTTAATCTGCGAAAGAGGAAGAATCCCATCAGCACTGAGCTTGCTCAAACCATTCAAAGTCTTATACACTTCAATCAACTCACTTTGCAAGTGCCTAGTCTCCAGAGGCTGCAATTTGCAGAACTTAAGCCTTTCTTAGTAAGAGCACCCGTTTATTCCCCTCACCAATCTCGTTGCCCTTTTCTGTACTCGTTCAAGCAGTTCGACATCTTTCCTAAAATGAGGCATCCAAATCTGTATGCAGTACCCAAGGTGTGGCTTGACCATTGCCTTATACAAAGGGATAATCACCCGAAAACTAAATTCATTTGCCCATGTATATTTCCATGAATCTTGCAATCCATTGGTGATATTCTGGCTTATGTTACCCATTTATGGACAAATTCAATGGAAAAGTTGGGTGAAACACAAGCAGTTGCTCTTGACATCTCGAAGGCTTTCGATCGTGTTTGGCATAAAGGTCTCCTAAACAAGCTTCCATCTTATGGTTTGCCAACTGTTTTTTTGTAATTGGTTATCCAGTTTTCTCTCTGATCGCTGACTGAGGGTGATGGTTGCTCTCTGTCTTCTAACTTTTCCACTAATGCCGGTGTCCCCCAAGGTTCAGTTCTTTCCCCCACTCTTTTCCTCTTGTATATTAATGACCTTCTTCCATTGACTGGAAATCCTATCCATAGTTTTGCCGAGGATAGCACATTGCATTCCACTTTCCATTTTGAGAAACCTTGCCCTGCTCAATCAGCTTCAAGTTCTCGAATATCCCTACCAATTCCTTAAATTCCGATCTCCAGGTAATTCTCCAGTGGGGCAAAGACAACTTAGTTGATTTCAATCCTTCTAAAACTCAGTCTTGTCTTATACCTCGCAAAAAGGATTCTTCTGCTCCTATGCCGATCTTTGGTGACACTCCAATTTCTAGGCAAAATGATATATCTCTTTTGGGGATTACCCTGACTTCTAATCTCTCTTGGCACAATCACATTACATATATTGTTTCCTCTGCATCTAAAATACATGGTTTTCTCTTTCGCTCTCGGCGTTACTTTTCTTCTAAACAGCTGTTCACTCTGTACAAATCGCAAATCCGCCTACCTTGGAAAACTGTTCCCACATCTGGGGCGAGTCCCCAAAACCTCTCTCAGGCTTCTAAATTCCATTCAGAAGAGGGCAGTTTGGCAGACAGGTTAATTACTGACCCCTCTCTAACAGAGTCTATCCACTCGCCGTCTCATAGATGTTCTGTTTCTGCAGCATGCCTTTTCTACAGATACTTCCATGGGCAGTGTTCTTCTGAACTGGGTTCTATAATTCCCGCTCTCTCTTTCAAAACAGTCCGAACACGTGCCGCCACCAGTCAACAGCCATTTACTGTCCATCTTCAAACTCACAGAACCAACTTTTCATCTTCCTCGTTTATTCATTCGACTGCCGTTTTCTGGAAAAACCTTCTTTAATACGTATTTCCTGAAAATTACAGTCTACAGAAGTTCATGTCTAATGTCAACAAATATCTTCTTTCGTCTTCTGAATCTCCAACCCAAGCACGATACTAAGTACTATAGGTTCTAATACCTCTCGTTTTTGGGGTTTTCATAAAAAAAAAAAAAAAAAAATCCACGCTTCACCGAAGTCAGCCACGGAATGAAAAAAGCAGATAACAGTTTCTCGCGTCATTGAACAGATTTGAACTGGGATCTTTTTTACATCCTGGGGGTGGGGGACGCTATAAGGACAGGAATCACTGTGCTATTCGTGCGGTTAGCGTATGGCAAGAAAAATTTCTGAATTTACTCAGAATTTACAAATTATGTGTTGGTGAAAATGTAATTTTTGTACTGTATTATTACTAGGGCAACTTGCCACGGTGGTTGGGTCTCTTCCCTACTCTGCGCATACTTAGGAATATGCTTATGACTGGCCATGAACCATTCGTCTGAATAGTAAGTTGGATTTTCTACATTCACTGCCGAAAAAATTAGAAATCTTTGCCATTTGCGTCAACAGATAATTAAACGAACAGTATGCAAAATATAAGTTGTCACGCGTTATGATCACAAGTTCCTTCATATGTTGTTGATCCGGTTGGGGAAGACAGGCGATCTGTCTTTCTCCGATTTTTAGAAAGGTGTTATTGTTGGAACACGTTTAGCAGGAACCACAATATACAGGAATTTAAAACGAATTGTGCTTCAGAACAGAAGAGTCCAGTGTGCAGCAAATGACTGAAAAATTTACACTGAAAGGACAAAATTCATGGGATACCTGGTACCTGGGCAACGTGGCGCTGTCACCCCTCTCGCTAGTGGATGAAGCCACCGCTTGACAGCTATATAGGTACACTGCATAACTGCATTCACGTAGATAATAATAATAAGATTCTTTATTAACATAAATTTTATACAATAATGATTCCGTACACAGAAATCCAGAGGAATCTTACAATTCGTTGTTTATACAAGTGATTTTGTTTTATAATAGAAAAAAAAATAAATGATAAACAAATAAATAAATAAAATAATAATAATAATAACTAAATAATAATTAATAGATAAAAGCAAATATGATAACCAAAATGTAAAAATGAATGAAGTAGTAATTACAGCGAAAAAGAACTACAAGTTTAGCAGAACATGAAATGAGATCGCCTAACTAAGATCGGTACTCAGATAAATGTCCTTTACAAACAGAAAGATGGGCCAAGATGCCATCGCGATATGCCTTGTCTATAGTCCACAGGTCGATGTCGATGTTGAGCGAGTTGAGAGTGTCCAGAGTCACATTAGGGAAGTGTCTACTGAAATTCTGTAACCGCTGGAGCCTTGAGCACAGGGAGGGAGTACTACGGAGATGTCTGCCTGGCAAACGCCAACCAACCGTGTTCCAGATGTTGATGTGATCCTGCTTAGCTGAGTACAGATGAAGGAATGACTTTATTTTTAGCACATGGGCTCTGTGGACTATGGGCGTATATTGCAGGTTGCAACAGAGAGTAGATTTAGATGTTGTGTAGTTCTGGTGCGACCACAAGTTGGCCCACTTCAGCACCCAGAATTCGAGGCCCCATAGTTTCCTGAGGCTGGTGGGTGGTGCCGCCGACCAAACCTCCACGGCATAGGAGAGCACACTACAGAAGTAAGTTGCAAGGTACTTCGTGATTATTTTCTTATTGTGCGTTTTGCACAGATCAATTTTCATCCCCCAGAACACTCTTAGGGCTTTGGAATACTGTGCTTGGATTTGTTTTTTAAATGTGAGGTTGGCATCAAGGATTACTCCTAGGAATTTGACGCTGTCTGTGGGAGTCAGGACCTTTCCTGCCAATTCCGGAAGTAGAGAAGATGCAGTATCAGTAGAAGTCATTCGACTTGGCGTAAAGATGAGATAGTTTGACTTCTCTGGATTGACTGACAGGCCAAAAAATTTAGCATACTTATAGAATGTATTTAGGTAGCTGTTTACAGATTCAGAGGTGGTTTGTCTTTCTTGTGCATCACCAACATGCCGTCTGCATGGCAAGTAGCAAACAATATCATCAGCATACGATAGGAAGGCTGGAATTTGATCCATTAGTGGAACGAAAATTGCTGCAAATAACAAGGCTGAGAGACAACCACTTGTGGGATCCCGACTTCGACGCTTTTAGTGACTGTAATGCCATCACCTTTGAAGTGAAGCATTCTCCTAGATAGCAAATTATTAAGGATCTCGAGCATATTTCCGGATATCCCGTAGAATCTTTCAAGTAAGGCAAGAAGGGGTGTTATCTGGACTGAGTCGAAAGCAGCTTTCATGTCCAGAAAGATGGTGTGAAGATCTTCGTTGTCATTCCAGGCCTGAAGTATTTTCTGTGATAATGACTGTAGGCAGGTTACGGTAGATCTATTAGGCATGGCATAATGGGTATGTTCTGGCCTATGCGCAAAGATTGCGAGTGCTACATCATTATAGATGCACTTCTCGAGGCATTTCAGGAAGGGAGAGGCAATTGATATTGGCCTGAAGTCAGCCGGTCTTTTCGCATGAGGCTTTTTCGGAACTGCCACGACTCTGTATGATAACCAGCTTGAAGGTACCTGTGCAAATTTGAGAACTTTGTTGTAGAGTTGAGTGAGCTCTTTGCTGATGAAATAAGAAGCAATTTTTAGACTAAAAAGAGGTATTGCGTCAATTCCTATGGTGGACTTGTCAGGTAGAGAATTTATTATTTTTATTAGTTGTTCTTCGGAAATTTCTGTATTACTAGTAGGTGAAGACATGTTAAACGCTTCGTTCCAAGGATATGCTTCGGACTCACGGTGATCTCGCTTAATACGGAGCACATGCTCACACCATTCCTGGACATCAAAAGATAGAGGGGTGTAAGTATGACTAGTGGACCACACACGTTTTCCCCTGGATAGCCGGCCATTCATGAAATTGTCAATAGAAAATTGTTTCCTCTTCTGGAAATCCATCCTTGCTTTGGAAAATTTAGTGTATGACTCTTGTGAAGGCGACTTCTTGTAAGAGGCATGGGCTGCCTGTTTTTCCCTAAAGGCCTTGGTCAGGAAGTCATTCCACCATGGCTTTGAGTGGGGACTTAGGATGCAAGTTTTGGATATTGCAGACCTTGTAATGAATTCCATCCATCTCGAAAGCCAGTAGGCAGCCTCATTTATGTTAAGCTCAGCCAGTATGTTCCATGGGTAAAGTTGGAAAAGGGTAGTAACTTTTCCAATGTTGATGTATTTGGGACTGTATATTCTCCTGACAGTGTTTGTAGTTTGTACTTTTCTACGTTCATCCTTAGGTGCCTGCATAGATATCATCGCAGCAATCGGAACATGATCGGACGGGAGGAAGTTGTCAGTTATGGTCAGGGTTTCCTTTACTAAACAGTTTGAGAAGATGCGCTGCAGGGTGGCATCGCCGTGTGAGGGAGGAACATGAATAAGACCAATGCCCATATCCGACATGTTCGATGACAGAGTATCTAGGAGCTTCTTTGTGGCTGGCAGTGGAAGGTTAAAGTCTCCGAGGATGATGAGCTTTTGCCGATGATTGGTTGTGGATGACAGCCATGCTGTCAGATTAAGGACAGAATCCTCAGAAACTGGTGGGGGTAAATACACGGCACACACAGAGATCGACAAACCAGCAATTCGGTATATTCCAAGAACAGCTTCTATGTCACTTCCTGGATAAGTGTATGCCTTAATCAGGGGTAGTGAACTCCTTTGACAGATTGCAACACCGCCACCACGTCTCCCAATTCTATTAGCAGCTAGCGTGTGATAGCCAAGATTTGAGGTGAAGGCGGAAATTTCCATTTCATCTCTGAGCCAGGTTTCAATCAGAATGACGAAGTCGTAGTCTGAGCAGGAAAGCAAATCAAGTAGGCCATCTAATTTGTTTTTGACACTCCTGATGTTTTGTAGGAAGCATCGAATTTTTATTTCGACAGAAGGTTGTACTATGATGAGATTACTCTTGGAACCGTATTTGTTTTTCACATAATGATCTGAAATCTCATCCCGGGATCGATGTCGCGTTCGATGAGCCCTCTTACTGGATATTCTGACTGGAATGCGATCGGTCCGATGTTCGCTCGTCATCTCCACGTTAGACATCCGTAAGTTGCACTCGCTCTCGGATATAATTTGGGAGACTCCGCTAGAGAGGACAGGTAGCTATGCTGTTGTAGTTATGCCTTGTTGTGGAATGGGGTTCGGGCTTGATAAGTTCTTGGTCTTTGGTGTCCCATAGTACGGCATTACCAACAGCCCTCTGGGCCAGTATTCGGCATTCAGGTATTGTTGGTAATTAGGCCCATCAATCTGAATCCTAAAGGAAGCATAAGACGGATGCTTGGTATTGATTTTGAAAGGCTTGCCGGGTATGCCTAGTTCCATCAACAGTGCCTGAATTTCTTCAACTTTTGTCAACGGATCCAGCCTGCTAATGAAGATATTTGCATGAGTATTGCTGGTGGCTTGGCGATCTCGTATTCTGAGGCTAGTGTTAACTACTCTCGTGCCAATCAAGGTGGTTTTGCTGTTCTGTTTCTGGAATACCGTTGGCGTGGGGATGCTTGCGGCGGTTGAGGTTGAGGTCCGGGCATCTGGCCTTGCTGTGCTCCACTCATGCCTGCATTGTCAGAGTTCCTTTTCGTTGATTTTAGCATGGCGCTATAGGCGCTGTCTTTAGAGAGTGTAACTATATTCGATTCGGGTAGTAGGGATGACTCAGGTGTGGGAGATGGGCGTTCCAGTGGGCCCGGACAAGGGAGCCTAGTGTTCACGGGCAAGAGACCTTGTAGTAGGCTCAAGGACTTTCGTTGATAATCTTCGAGCTGGCTCAGACGTTCTCTTAGCGAGCTATTTTCTGAATACAGTTTTCTTAGAATGCCTTCAATAGTTTCAAGTTTCTCAGTGTTACACCCGCAGAAAGCGCAGCTGACTTGAGCCTGTGATTCCGTTTGAGAATAATTATCAGTAACTCCAGGCAAAAACTTGTTCTTCGTAGCGGGTTCACTGAGAGTGGAATTGATCTGTGTGGTGACGTCATTAACAACATTCAGCATTCTAGAGGGAGAGACTGTGGGGGAGGGAGGCAGGTGCACTAAGGGAGCAGCTAATATGTCAGCTGTATCTGATGAATCCCTATTTTGCTTGCGGCAGATTACACATCTCCATTTTGATTTCCTAAGTTGCGCAGTCCGTTTTAGGTCTTTAATGCCACTACAAAAATTGCAAAAAAGAAGATGGCATGATAATGAAGAACATTTTATTAGGCAGTCGGAAAGTTTTTCGCAGCTCGAGCAGGGTTGCATATTTTTAGACGGCATTGTACCCAAAATTCACTAAACACTACAGGGAGAGATGGCAAGGTTGCTGACAAAATAAAAGCAGAGTACTTACTGACCCAGGAATGTTCCTTCAGGCTAGGATTAAGTAGGGTGGTGAAGAGCTGACCGCTTACTTTTCGCAGTATGTGGGCTCCAACGGGTAAATGAATACACACTGTACTCACAATGGCGAACAACAAGGTCCGATTCAACTTTAGAAATTCTGCCAGGAAATCCGAAATTACGGGACGAAATAGTAGCAAAAAGCACTTTGATTCTCACTTTTCACGAACTATGAATATAGATCTAAGACATTAGATGAAAATTAAGATGGTTAGACTAGTTTAAGAAACTAAAACAATTGAAGTAAGCGGAGCGTGTGAATAACCCGACCCGAACAATCACGCGCACGTGCAGTAGATGGTAATTCGATGTCAGTATGGATAAAAGTCGTTAGTTAACAGACTTTGAAAGGATGATAGTGTGTGCCGAAAGCACAGGATCACTCTATCGCAGAAGTGGTACAGAAATTGCGCTATTCCCATTCGACAGTATCAAGAGTGTATCTGGAATACGCCATTTCCGTATAACATCTCACTGTGGACAGCACTGTGGGCGGAAAAAGGTGGGGTATGAACGTGGCCGTCAACGTCTGTCTCGCATTGTTTCACCCAACCGGAGAGCGACAGTGGCACAAATCACTGCCCACTTCACCTTCTCAGCATGTACAACCATTGTCTGGAAGTTGGACTCTTCCCAGATGACTGGAAAGAGGCCAATCTACGCCTCATTTTGAAGAACCCAAGTAAACTACCAGAGCAGCCAATGTAATACAGCACTCCTTCCCGTTTTAAGCAAAATATTTGAACGTCTTCTCTTATCCAGATTAGAAAAACACTATAAAAATGCAAATCTCCAGTCCCCAAAACCAGTTCGGTTTTCGGGCAGGCCGTTCAGCAGAAGATGCTCTTCGACAGCTCACGGATTCAGTCAAAAATTCAGCCACCAAATATTTCTTAGTAATATCAGTGGATTTCACCAGGGCCTTTGACTTGCTCTGGTGGCCAAGTATACTACGAAGACTCAGAGAAGCTAGCGTTCCAGCAAATCTTTACAGATGCATACAGGACTATCTTTACAACAGAAATGTTACAGTCAGAAATGCCTATCGACTAGTCTCCAGAAATGTCTACAGAGAATGGCCCCCCAGGGCTCTGTCCTCGCCCCTTTCCTATGGAATGTGATCATGGACGAGTTCCTAAACCTAGACCTGGGGGATCTTTCCACCCAAGCCTTCGCAGACGACTTGATACTGACAGTCACTGGAAACTCCAGAGCTTCCCTGGAAACAACAGCCAACGGAGCCTTTACAAAGCTACAAGAACATGCAAGCATCCATAAACTCCATATATCCCCTGAGAAAACTACTTCAATTCTACTCAGAGGAACCCTTCAAATAAGCAGGCCGCCGCAGATTAAAATTACTGGTAGAACCATCAAATTGACAACTGAGATGAAGTATCTTGGGATAATTCTCGACCCCAAGCTCACGTTTTACCCGCATATAGACTACCTTCATCGCAAAGTCAGGAACTACACTACACGGCAATGGCAGTGAAGATCAGCAGGTCTGACTGGGGTCTAAATCGCCGCTCACTGCAAATACTATATAAAGCTGTATTTATTCCCATTATAACCTACTGTGCAGGTGTCTGGTATCATCGTGCACTCATTGTTCGTAACCAAAGGAAGCTCACCTTCATCCAGCATAATATCCTTCTCACTACCACCCGTGCCTGCTGCAGAGTAAGCAACCCAGCGCTCCAAGTCTTGGCAGGAGTTCTCCCTCTGGACCTGCAGATAATTCGCAAAGGCGTGCCGGCTCGCAAAGGGACTGCCTACCACCATCCTGGATTTCACTACAAACCCAGCAAATACCATCAAAGAAGAAAAAAAGCGCTTTGCAGTCTACCTTCTTAACGCCTGGCAAAACAGATGGAATACCACCCCCAAAGGCTCCATCACTAAAAAATTCTTACCTCAAATAGCCCAGATCTACCCTAAAGCTCCAGCATGGTACAGCCCAGTGTTATATACCACTTTCCTGATTAGAGGCCATGGATCCATAAATCACAAACTTGTCACTATGAACATCGTGGATGAACCTCGCTGTCTTTGTGGTGAAAACGAAGACTGGGATCACCTATTCTATGTTTTCCCGCTCTACGAGGACCTGCGTACGTTGCTCATATCAAAAATACATGCCTTGCCTTGAGGAAATGAACATTTTCTGATTAATGAGAAAGACCAGTATCATGCTTTCTCTGCCTTCGCCCATGATCTCTTCACCAGAAGAAGATCACTGGTACAACGTTCTGGAACTGATGCACATTGATCAACACCCTTTTCTCATATACTGAACATCTTCACCTAGATTGTGACCACTTCTAGCTACTGAACTTGACACTCAGGCCGCTTGAATTGCTTCATCCGAGTCTCTCTTGATACGTGATTATCTTCCCACCCTCTCGAGAGGACCCTCTTCTTCCACTCCCACTTAGGTGGGAGAATTCCCACCCAACCTGCGGAGGATGCCTTCCCTTACATCCTCCTTCGCTCTGTCTATACCTCCTTTCCTTTACCCTCTCCGGTACATCCTGTACCCTATTTTTTTTTTTTTTTTTTTTTACTTGGGCTCTTTCCATGAAGCTCAGGCGACCTGGAGGAGACTAGCCAGAGAATTATGGGCAGCCTGGCTACCTCCTAGTGGCGTGTGCGGGCAACGTGGGGTTCCAGCAGGGTCCTGCAGCCAAAAGCCAGGACACTCAACACAACACTTCATTTACAACACAAAATTTTTTTCTGGCTTTCACAGTGATACTGTTTGTCTCCACAGATTTCAAATTGCGCAGATGTGGAAAACCACCTGAGGCGCCTTTCCCCAACACTATGCACACTATGCCCACTTCACGACCTTTGCAGCCGACTTGATACTGACTGTCACTGGAAACTCCAGAACTTCCCTTACAAAGCTACAAGAGGTATAGGTATGTTGACGGTCTGACGGCTCCGGGGATTTCTCCCATCTCCGCGCATGTTCTATGTATCGAGTGACAGTACCCTGTCTATGCCAGAGGTTTAAAATAATGTATGGGTCATGTGGTATGTAGTTTGTTCTGCCCATTGTTCATCCGGCCTGTTGGCCACCGGGCCCCCAGTGGGACCCGGCGTTACCATACCTATCGACGGGAACGCCGGTCGGGTATACCACGAGACTAATTATACTCTGGCAGGTCCTGCCACTTACTTTCCTGAGATTTCGGTGATTAGGACCTAAAATTAAGATTGGAGCTATCGTGGTTGATTTAAGTAAAATTGCATTTAGAAAGCGCTGCGTGGGGTTTTACGCTGAAAGAACTATTTCTAGAGAGCCTAAAGGGTCGCGCAAAATTTAATGTCATTTAAATTTGGACATGTGGGGCAGTCGCTGTACAACAGAAAATGATGGGAAAGAGAGCGAAGACGGGGGGATGAAATAGAAAGAAGAGGGGGTGAGATAGGAAGGTGACTCCCCATTTTCAGTGGGGCATGCCCATGCCCCACGAGAGTGAAAATATAGGGAGGCGAGGAGAGGAGAAGAGCAAATACTCCCCTCCCCGAAAAAAAAAAAAAAAGCCGCATAAGGGAGTGTAGTTTTGGGTCGCCAATTGACCATCCAAATCACCCTAAAGTCTTGTCTTCCTGTAGTATGGTGAGTTTTTTTTTACTTGTTTGACTTCCTCCATTCATTCTAGTCGAGTTGCCTTTGGTGTATTTCTATCATTGTTTTCCTTCTAGAAAATAGATTCTGAGTACCTGAGTAGTCCTCTTGCTACAAGAATGGGCCAGCCTCCATGTACTCCGTATATCCCCTGAGAAAACTACACTGTACTTCAATTCTACTCAGAGGAAACCCTTCAAATAAGCAGGTCGCCGCAGATTAAAATTGCTGTTAGAATCATCAAACTGGCAACTGAGATGAAGTACATTGGGGTAATTCTCGACCCCAAGCTCTCGTTTTACCTGCATCTACACTACCTTCATTGCAAAGTCAGGAACTACACCGCAATGGTAGTGAGAATCAGCAGGTCTGACTGCGGCCTAAATCGCTGCTCACTGCGATTTAGACAGTAGGTTATAGACACCTACTGTGTAAGTTATAATAGGTGTCTGGTATCATCGTGCACTCATTGTTCGTAACCAAACGAAGCTCACCTTCATTCAGCGTAATATCCTTCTCACTATCACTCGTGCCTGCTGCACAGTAAGCAACCCAGCGCTCCAAGTCATGGCAGGAGTTCTCCCTCTGGACCTGCAGTTAAATCGCAAAGGCGTGCACTACCGGCTCGCTACCACCATCCTGGATTTAACTACAAATCCAGCAAACACCATCAAAGAAGAAAAAAGCGCCTTGCAGTCTACCTTCTGAACGCCTGGCGAAACAGATGGAACACCACCCCCAAAGGCTCCATCACTAAAAAATTCTTACCTCAAATAGCCCAGATCTACCCTAAAGTACCAGCATAGTACAGCCCAGGGTTATATACCACTTTCCTGATTACAGGCCATGGATCCATAAATCACAAACTTGCCACTATGACCATCGTGGTTGACCCTCGCTGTCTTTGTGGTGAAAACGATGACTGGGATTACTTATGCTATGTTTTCCCGCTCTACGAGGACCTGCGAACGTTGCTCATATCAAAAATATATGCCTTGCCCGGAGGAAATGAACATTTTCTGATCAATGAGAAAGATCAGTACCATGCTTTCTCTGCCTTCGCTCAAGATCTCTTCACCAGAAGAAGATCACTGGTGCAACGTCCTGTAACTAATGCACATTGATCAACACCCTTTTCTCATATACTGAATATCTCCACCTCATATTCGACTATGAACATCTTCACCTAGATTGTGACCACTTGTAGCTACCGAACTAGACACTCGGATCGCTTGAATTGTTTCATCCGTGTCTCTCTTGATGGGTCTTCCCACCCACTCGAGGGTCCTCTTCTTCCACGTGCCGCTTAGGTGGGGGAATTTCCACCCAACCTGCGGAGGATGCCTCCCCTTACATCCTCCGTCGCTCTGTCTATACCTCCTTTCCTTTACCCTCTCCGTACATTCTGTACTCCCTGTACCCTATACCTTTTTTTTTTTTTATACTTGGTGTCTATCCAGGAAGCTCAGGCGACCTGGAAGAGACTAGCCAGAGAATTATGGACAGCCTGGCTACCTCCTAGTGGTGTGTGCGGGCAACGTGGAGTCCCACCAGTGGCCCTGCGGCCAAAAGCCAGGACACCTAACAGAACCCAGCACAATACTTCATTTACAACACAAGACATTTTTCACAGTGATACTGTTTGTCTCCACAGAGTTTATATGGTGCAGACATGGGAACCACCGGAAGCGCCTTTCCCCCAACACTATGCCCACTTCACGAGGGAGGTGCCAGAAACCTCTCCACCAAGACCATCGGGTGATAATTAGCCCTAATAGGTTATGGGAGCTGCCGACCCACCAGAGTCCCATTGTTAACACCACGACACAGGACTCTGCGCATCAACTGGGCGTAAGAACATCGGCACTGGACCTTGGCTGATTGGATACGGGTCTCCTGTTCCGATGAGTCCCATTGTTGTTATTGTTATTTGGCTTAACGACACAAGGGCTACTGAGGCCAAATTGTGTCTGCTCATAGTTTATTCAGTCGAAATATACCGGTGTAAATGTTAAATTAAATACTCCTGTATATTCCAATACATTTCAAAAAGATTATAAGTTCTATGTTTGCATAATTTCCCAGGATATAAGTTAAATCATATGAGACGTTCAGCCTAGAGAGCAAATGAAAATTGTTTGAACGTACGGTCGAATAAAGGGGGCAATCAAACAGAAAATGCCTAACAGTAAGTTGACTGTCACAGGATGAACACTGGAGTGGATCTTTTCCCAGTAGCAGGAAAAGATGGGTATGATGAGTATGTCCAATTCTGAGTCTTGCCAGTACTACTTCCTCTCGTCTGTTTCGTCGAAAGTCTGAGAGCCACAGCTTTGGTTCTTGCTTTATCTGGTAAAGTTTATTGTTGGTGTTTATTTTCCAGATCTGTGACCAGTTGTCGTAACTTGTGCGAATAATAGGCTTATAATCAGTGTAAGGAACCTGTGGCTGTTCTGGGACAGCTGGTTGAGCGAGGTCCGCACTTTCATTTCCCGGAATGCTAGAGTGGTTCAAGGTAGGATGACAAGATGAGAAATTCTTCCTTATGGCAGACATAGCACTGATGTTGTTTCATGACAAAGGCATTGAGAATATGGGATTCGGCTTTGATAAGCACGTCCAGCGTTGATCTATTCTTCCGAAAGCTGTACTGACGATCTGGAAGGAGATTCTGCGACTCCAGGATGTAAATGAGCCTAGTATGAATCATCCTTTCGAAAAATTTTCACATGCAGTTCGTAAGAGATATTGGCCTGTAATTTTCAACACAGGAATGATCTTTTCCTGGTTTTGGCAAGTCAATAAGGTAAAAAGAATGACGCCAGGAAGAAGGATAGGCATTTTCGGGGAATATTCGGTTATAGAAGATTAACACGGTATTGAAATCCTCTTCCAGTAAATGCTTCAGCATAATGTAATGAACTCCATCTAGGCCTACGGCACTGTTTGAAGATCTGTTTAAAGTTTCTTGAAGTTCTATGAATTGTAAAGGGTTGGTCGTACGGGAACGAGCGGTGCGTGAAAAAGTTGATTTTATATTGTTCTGCACTAGCTTTGATGTTCTGAAATGTTGACGCATAGGAGGCAGAAGCAGAGATGGTAACAAATGATTCTGCTAGTGCATTAACAACTTCTTCAGTTGTAGATAGGTCTTTCCCTTTCCAATGAAGCATTGGAGAGGGCAGACAAGCAAATTTCCCATTTGCTCGTCTTAGTGCCCATACAGGCACTAAGCCTGTATTCTTTTCCAGATGAGGTGTGTGTGTCGGTGTCTCAAATACTTCTAGACAGACATAAAGTCTGTCTAGAAGTATTTGAGCAGAATAGCCATCCCAGTTCGCCTTTTTAAACTTCCAAGTGGATCTTTGATTAGGATTTGGAGTTACTCCTGTTTGTAAAGAGCAAATAATCGGAAAGTGATCACTGTTAAAAGGAACAGACCATGTTATGGTTCGAAAGATGGATGGTGAGCAGATTGACAAGTCAATTTCAGAAGTAGATCCTATAGGTAGGTGGATGTAGGTAGGAGATACAGAGTTTAATAAATTCAGATCATTATTTATAAATTCCTCAATCAACTTGCCTCTTCTGTCCATTGTAGCTGATCCCCGCAATGGGTGGTGTCCATTAAAGTCACCGAAAACACAAATTAGAGTTGGGAGTTGTGTAATGAGGTTGTCAAGTTCTAAATGGGAAAGTGGTAGATATGGTGGAATATAAATGGGAACAATGGTAACTGAAATACCAACTGCAATCCGAGTTTCCACAGCTTCTAGGGTGGTTCTTAATAGGATCGGTCTGGATGGTATGTTAGAATTTACAAGAATGGCTACTCCTCCACGGGCAGGAGACTCTGGGTTCCTATCTCGTCTGTATATCATATAATTTGAAAATTTCGGCGAAACTTGGGGTGACAAGAATGTGTCCTGTAGGCATATACATATAGGATTGAATTGAGAGATTAAATCCCTTAAGTCATCAGAGTGGCTGCTTAATCCTCTACAATTCTACTGTATGATGTTAGGCACTATTTTGGTTTGGCTGAGGATGATTCATCTGACTGTTTTTTTTTTTGTATGCAGGGCATTTTTTTCCTTTTTTTTGGGGGGGGGGGGAATAAGGGGCGTCCGGTATCCATAGTGTCATTGGCATGGAGTTCTAGGATAGGTTCTTCATGATTTTGGTGTATATCCACTTCCATAGTGTTGGTGGGTGGATCAGTTTCCTTACAGTCTTTAATAGGTTTAAATTTTTCTGTGTCATTCGAGACTGTCAGAGTATCAGTTGGGACACTAATTGAGGTGTTGGTAGCATTGCTAGTTTTAGTTTTAGGATTATCTTTTCCAGTGGTTGATAAAGTTGCTTTTATCCAATTAGCTAGCGAAACGTTGAGCGGTATTGACACATGTTTGAATTGCAGTTTTATGAAAACTTTGGGTGAGAGAGGCATAAGATGGACTAGGCGTGGTCAACATTATTTGTCTGCGTGCCTCAGGATAAGTGACTTTATGTTCGACTTTGTATTTTTGGATTTTCCTACCTGTTTTTTCACATTTCATATGATTTAGAAAAGGCAGGCTGGCTGCCTTTGCAGTTGGGACAATTGGGAACTGCTGCTGGACAATCTGCTTGTGTATGATCTTTTGATCCACAAATAGGACAGATGGCGTCACCTCTGCATGCCTGCTGTGAATGGCCATATTTCTGGAATTTAAAACAGCGAAGAGGATTCGGGATATATGTATAGCTAATTCGGTAGTTTAAATATTCAGCTTTTACTGAGGATGGCAAATCAGGAGTGCTGAAAATTAAAATGATGGAACGAGTTGGAATGAGATTTCCATCTTTTTTTGTCATAATTCTTTTAGCACTGATTACCTTTTGATGGCTAAGTTCTTGAACTAATTCCTCCTCAGATACTGTAATTAAGTCCCATTCTGTGATGACTCCTTTAGATGAATTTAAGGTATTGTGGGGAGTAACAGACACTGGCAATCCACTGTTGTTGTCTTTAACAGCCACTCAGAATGTTTGGAGGTAGCTGTTTCAACAAGGAGATCTCTTGATTTAAGTCGCTTCACCAGTTTTGGTGGTCCTGCAATAGATTTTAGATGTCTTTGAATCATAAATGGTGATAGTGTATCACCATTTATGATTTATGGTGAAAGAGTGTATCACCAGAAAATTTGGGATGCCTGGACACTATGCTTCTGTTCGAAGCCTTTTTGGTTGACTAGTGTTTTCATGACAGGATTCTTGTCCAGCTTGAAGGCTTTAAGGGTGGAAAATTGTTAGAATCCATGATAGCTCCTTTTGGCCCTGGGGGGTTTATCTTTACTGCCCAGGTTACCGGCCCTGCCACGTGGAACAGGAGCAGTGCCACAAGGTGACCAAGCGGCTGAGTTAATAAGTTAGTACTAGTAGAAAAAGGAACAGAAAGGTGGTTTTCCTTTCTGGGCTTCTGCCTACTTCTTGTAGTGCGAAAGAGCTACAGCTACTATGCTATAGAAATCAAGAAAACGGTGTTTGAAACTAAAAATAGAAACTGTTCACTTAAATGCTCTTTATAGAAAACGCTTTGAGAGACGCACTAGAATCGCTTGGCCACGGAACGCTTGGCACCCGAGGCCGATCAGTCCCGTTTCCAGTTATTTGGAGCGGACGGGAGGGTGCATATTTGGCGGAAAACGCACGAAGCTATGCACCCGTCATTTCAACAAAGAACTGTTCAGGCAACTGGCACACATTGGGACCTCTCGTACGTCTATACGTATCTCTGAACGGTCCAGGTTACGTGTCCATCCTTGCAGACCATCTGCATCCCTTCATGGTCATCGTGCACCCACAGGGCAATAGACTCTTCAGCAAGACAATGCGCATCCCCACCGAGCCGTGGTGACTAAAACATAG
Source organism: Mastigoproctus giganteus (assembly GCF_048544385.1). Classification (NCBI taxonomy): domain Eukaryota; kingdom Metazoa; phylum Arthropoda; class Arachnida; order Uropygi; family Thelyphonidae; genus Mastigoproctus; species Mastigoproctus giganteus. The sequence continues at coordinate 173,543,896 of NC_143579.1, read as the reverse complement.
TTCGAAGAGCATTTTACCAGCATGGAATGGCCTCCCTGTTCACCGAACATGAACCCTATGGAGCATCTTTGGGATGCTGTGGAAAGGTCCGCTCAAGCTTTGGATACTCCACCCAGGAATGCAACAGAATTGTGGACAGCGTGCATCAAACACGGATGGATGTTTGTTTGTTATTTGGTTTTTAGGAGCATTAGCATCTAAGGCCATATTGCTCCGGGAATATACGGTGGTCATTCCCTGACCTTTCCGCATCCTCCGTATTTGGTGGTGACGGGCTTGAACCCCGGTCTAATCAAGAAGCGTGTGCTATGCACTGCTGCTCCTTCCCACCTGGCTACGGAGGCGCCACACGGATGGAAAATACCTGTGGAATGCTTTTCATGAACTAGTGGACTCAATGCCTCGCTGTGTGACTGCCCTTATCAGGGCGAAAGGTGAGCCTACCCGTTACTTGGTAGGTATGCTTGGTAAATATTTCCCCATGATTTCTGTCCACTCAGTGTAGTTTAGGTAAATATTTCCAATTTCCAACTGAATTACGCGACGGGAGTTGAAGAATATGGAATTTGATAGTTGGTCGTGTGCTCATACGAAATTCCCTTTTTAAAAAAATCGAAATATTCGACTGGAGTGACGCTGCCAACGCCAAGACTGGACCGTGGAACGGTGAAAAAAGGGCATATGATGCGACGAGTGTGAATTTCGACTTTTTCTGCATCACCAGTTGGTGAAAGTGCGGCGTGAACAGCACCAGACTGTCCTGTATACATTACTCAGCAGTTGAAAGTGGTATCATGGTATGGGGTATGTTCTGTTGGTACGGAATGGGACCGCTCATGTTATTAGCAGGTCATGTTACCTCCAATGAATTTTTTTGTCGCTTCGGACCAACTTCACTCTGCAATTATTTTTACTCGCATTACGATGGTTTCTGTCAAGGCGACTATGCAACTAATTACCCTGCAAAAATTTATCTGAATGGTTCGAGGAACGTTCGCAAGATTTTCAACATCTTCCCTGGCAGCCTAATTCTCCAGATGTGCATTCAATTGAGAATGTCTGGGGTATGTTGGAAAGGGCATTTCAGCCGTGAATTCTCTTCTCGACCTCAAGGTTCAGGAGCTGACAAATATCCTGATGGAAGAATGGACAAATATAGAGCCTGCCTTTAGATAACCAGTGGAATCACTGCCACAATAAAGGGGCTGTAATTCCGGCAAAAGGTAGCCCTACTAGATATTAAATAAAGGTTTCTAAATTTTGTCAGCTGAGTGTAGCAGTTTATAAAGATGAGCAGCGAAATATGTTACTTTCAGTGGACGGTTTATTATAAGGGTTATTCAAATTAAAACGGTAGAAGTTAAATGAACAATTCTTTACTCAATTCTGTGGAAAGGAACCTCAATATTTTTCAATATCGTCTCCTCCTCTTGCAATACACGTCTTCCATTACGAAACTAATGCTTAGACTTTTAGAGAATAATTTCTTTGATTTCTTGCTAAGTCACTCATTCACCACTTTTTATACATCGGAGTAAAAGGGAATGCTCTACTAATTAGTCCTTTAGAGCCAAGTCAGCGGATCCGGTCAACTAACGTGAGGTAGTACTCAGATCTCCAATCAGGGCCGGTTTTGGGCTGTTAGCCGTCTGCGTGCTAGAGATATTCGACAGCCCCTATCAATGCGGATCGATAGTAACGATATTTGGTCGCCCCCTATCAATTCTCACTCGGTAGTAACGAATTTTTTGCTGTGAAAATGTTGAAAACGGTCGACAAGAGAATTGATGGTTGGGTGAATATTTAAATTAATAACGATCGCGCGCATATTTCTCTTTATTTAAATTTCCTTTCGGTTCCGTTAACAAATTAAAACAATGATGTAAGTATCGCTTTAAGATTAACAGTATGGGAATAAAGGCATATTCACAATGAAAATTACACGTAACATAAGCATAAAACCTTGTACCTGTGTTATTTAATGAAACCATTCACAATGAATTACGTAAGTGTAACCTTAAACTTAATCATAAGATGTTAACATGAAAGTTTGCAAATTCCAAGCTTTTATGCTTTTGTTTACGTGATTTAAAACAAGACACAATCGTAGAGGTTATGGAAGTACCATTGTTGAATCATTCTCTGGTTCAACGGATGAACCCAACATTGCCTGTGCTTGCACTTCTAAGTTTTCTCATGCAAAACACCTATCATGTATGCTTCGGCATTATTTATAACCATAAACTGCACAGCTATATCATGCAAACATCAATCAATTTTTTGAAGTATGAAAGAAGAGCATGTTATGTTTCCATGGTTACCAAATATGTTTACGGTCATGTTTATGTTCCTATTGTGAATGTTGGTATAACTTCTTAATTTTACGGTAACGTTTGTTACGATATTTTTATGTTTAATTTTCATTGTGAATGGGCCTTCAGAGAATACAATATTATTTATTAACAATGCCACGTTCGCTATTTCATCGCCGACCACTATATTAAAATAATATTAAATTACATTTTAATTTTATTCTTTAAAGTGCACTATCGGCCGCCCTAGGGATTTGGTCGTCTGGGTGCATGCACGCACTGCACACCTACCAGAATCGGCCCTGTCTCCAATTTCATCAACAATTTTACGGGAACTGTGAGGACATGCTATAAACAAATCCTTTATGCAGTTAACTCTGAATGTCTAGTCTGGATTTTACAGGCTTCAGAGGTTTCGCAGGGTTATCGTAATAAGAAGCACTGTTGATTTGACAGTTGTTCCCATCTTTGTGACTCCACTTTATCCCAAAATTTGTTAACAATTTATTCCAAATCATACACCAAAATTTTAATATTCTGAATAGTTTTCATCACCCATATTGATCATCATCCTATTATTTTTCAGCCTCCCCCCCCCATAATTAAATTCATCTGCCGTGCATTGTGTATTATGTCCGTAAATTGCGCGAGTTCTCTGGTCGATTTGCCTGTTTTTCTGGATGAAAATATTAATCATCATCCGACGAATTTCAAAAGATTCCATATTTATGCAATTAAAAACAGTTAGGTTTCTCTAATCTTCGTTTTCACACACTTTTCCGCACTCTCTAATCATATAGCCGCAGAATAAAGGCTATGAAGAAAAAAAATTAAAGAAAAAAAGTTGTTTTACTCCAGTACAATCAAATAACTCACTCAGAGGAAGTGACAACTAATAAGCAGTCACTGTGGTAGAAATATTATCATTAACCATATTTAGCGGTCCTTGGACTCGAACCAAGGACAATTCAAAGGAGTGCGTTGCTGCATTCTCCTTTGACTACTCGGATACGTGAGGCCGATGGCCACAGCACGATACACTTCTGCTGTTCTTTCATCTGAACCACAGTCATCAAAAGGCTGAGAAACACTGTTCAAACAAACAGTTTTATGAATTAATAAATGAATTTCTTTACTAAACTGCATTAGATTCGTATACCTTTTCCTTTTCAGATTTCTAAGGTACTGCTTCCCAATCGATTCTTTTTGGTACTCTTAAAAGCAGAAGTTCGTAGGAAAAGCATTTCAAATGGTATTGGCGACATCCACTTTTCAAGAAACCACGTTCACGCAACAAGATCACACAACATGATCGCAAACAATAAAGTTTCCGACCATGACCTTAATGGCTTGGTTTGCAACTTTTTGTTATCTGCACTAGTAGTCCTCGCGGTATTACAGTAGTTTAAATAACCGTCCTCCCTACACCGGGTGGAAAAGGCCCAGGGGTTCGAATCCGGTCAGTGACGCGAGGAACTTATGTGGTCTTCTTTCTCTCTGAGGTGAGGACAACAAATTTTTTTATCTCCCGGGAAACTCAGGTTTTTCATCCAGCAAAACTGGGAAATTTCACCCAGAGAACACACAATTTACGGACCTAATTGATGGATGGAGTTATTCTCGGGTATCCCCTAATATGATATATATATTTTTTGAAATAAATTTGGAAGAATAAATTAAAACCTCTAGCCAATATGCGCTTGAAAAAGTCCTAATAGTCTAAAATATCGGTTGGATGTTCACTTGAAAATGGTTGCAGAACCTTAGTGGTTAATGTTAGTGGAGCATAACAACATCATGCCTAATTGAAAAAAAATCCGCACAATTCCTTTTTTGAAAACTACACTAAATATTTTTAGTATATGAAAAATAACTAACTATTCTATGATATGCTGCATGCTATTTATATTAATGGTTAATATTTTCTTGTAACCAGACAATTAAAATTTCCAAATATGTATACCTACCACCATTTTCATTCACACAAAGAGTACTTCTAGGAATATGCTCATCATCACCAGTTTCGTTGCTTTGGAGTACAGTTTTCTTGAAAGACGACATTTCAATCTGGAATAGGTTCGAGAGTGTTTATTTTATTTACTTTTTCGCATAACGTATTTTTTTTTTTTTTTTTAACTCTTACTCGGTTATCATTGAAAACGATGGAATATGATCGCTTTTATAAGTGATAGCCCTAGCGGCATAAAATGAAAACACACAGTTACACAACTGTGTAATCTCATATATATATCAAGGTCGCTGCCAGCCTATGTACGGCCAGTAAGCGAAATCAAATTTGCTGCCCCAAAATATTTAGATTAAAAAATAAAATAAGGCGTAAATAATTATATAATTACACATACATACGTAAATAATTACATAGATCGCATGTAATGAAACAACAAACAAACATAACAAAATCATTCTGAAATTCTGGAAATAAACTTTAAATTCCAAATCACGGAAATCGTACACACATTAATAAAATAAAAGGAAAATTATACAAATTTGTTTCCTTGCTTTAAGAGATGCGAATTTATTAATTATTTCATTTATGTTTATTCATCCAAAAGATCATTTTCTATTGAAATTATTGCCAAATTAGAGAGTAGCTGTTGAGACATTTTCGATTGTACATGATTTTTGATTAAGTTTGAAAACTCCGTTCACCTGAGGAAACTGAAACTGGTAAAGTTAGAAAAATTCTTAATGCAACTACTACATTTAGAAAAGTATCTGTAAAATCGTTTAAAAAATATATTGTAAACTTCAAGTGGAGCAATATTGTCTTTAATATAAATCTGAAGTACTCTAAGTTCTCTATAATGCTAAACCATCAATTTCGGAGTCATTACGATCAATGTCACTTAACTTAATATGTAAATCTTTGCAATGATTTAATAAATCGTCATCTGACCATTTTTAAATTCAGAAATGTTATAAAACATTTTAAATATTTTTACACGTTCTTTTATATTTGTAAAATTTTCAGTTAACGGGAAAATTGTTGTGTCCGTGATTTTAAAGAAAAACATTAATTTTGAAATTTTGTTGCGGATACCGAATAGCTTCATCTCTTCTTTCAGAATCGAAATGACGTTTTTTTTTTTTTTTTTTTTCAATCTTTTCCTTGCAGTGCTTGCTTCTGGAAACGAAGCTTCAATGCCAATGACTGCAGCCATATTATTAGTCGAATCGAGAATTTTTTGGACTGTTTCCTCTGTTCTGTTTTCTTTAAAATATCCCGTGATATTTTGTCGACATTCAAGAGCTTTGTATATATCAGAATCCTTTTTTGTTTTCTTTTTTTTTTTTTTGGAGCACTTTATTTATCGGATTAATTTTATTTAAAATATGATGGTATGTTGTGATGGTAAAACTGTGATGGTATGTTGCATTACCAGGGTACCTGCCCGCCCACTGATGATGAAGCCCAAATTATACTTGAACAAATAAACTTATAAAGCTATTGATTTAGCATGATTCCTTGTATCTCCATATTTTTATTTTCATCTTCAGTGAGCAAAATACTAGAAATGACTAGCTTCTATAGTCATTTCTATAACTTCTATAGTCATATACAGTCGAACTTCCCTATAACGAATTCGATAAATCCGGCGAAAAAATTCGTTATAGAGAAATTTCGTTATACAGAGAATATCTTTTTTATTAGAAATTGTTATCTGATTAGAAAATGAAAACGAATCTACATTTATTTTTAATGTATTTTATTTAAAAAACACTTATTTAAATTACGTTTACACAATTTTCGCCGGTAAATATCACAAATTAAAAAAATCTGTAATTTTCGTTTGCACAGTAGATTCTTAAAGAAAACCTCATATTTGTTCAGAGCAATTATCAGGACCATTTTCACAAAACTGTAGACCCATACGAACGGTTTTAAAAGCGTTAATCATTTCTTCGCGAGTTGGCTTTTCTACGGGTTTTTCTGATGCGTCTCTTCAGTGTCATCGTTAATTTCTTCGTGATCATGGTCGCGTCTAACACTGTTCAGCAGTATTTCATCTTCATTTGGATGTTCTGCTGTGATCTACATAAACATAACTATCCATTGTTATTTCATTTTCGATGTTTCCAGAACGATTCTAATATATCCAAAAGTTTTTCAGTTGTGAAAGGGGCAGTTCATCTTGTTCGTCCAGTCGTTGTTCGACTTCTGTATTCAATGCAAATCCCGCTTTCGAAAAACAATTTTGAATAGTGTATTCAGTGACATCGTTTGTCCAAACTTTGGTCAGTTCAGAGATGCAATCTCTAAGGTTAATTGTAACCTCCAAGTTTCTATTTTCTGATAACGCATTGACAATCTTCATTATTATTCTCTTTCGATAATGAAATTTAAAATTTTTAATAATGCCTTGGTCCATTGGCTGGAGTTTTGACGTTACGTTTGGTGGTAAAAACAACTTCGCACTTTTAAGTTTGACAGAAATATTGGCAGAATGTGCCGGACAGTTGTCAGTTACCAACACGATTTTCCTTTTTTCTTTTGTTATACGCTTGTCTAGTTTTAATATCCATTCTTCAAAAATATCACTTGTCATCCATGCTTTTTTTATTAAAGGTGTAGTCAACTTCCAAAGATTTTGTGCCTCTAAAACATCTTGGGTTTTTTGATATTCCGACGACCAAAAGTCTTAATTTTTCACTTCTTGTCATATTTGCTCCAACTAGCACAGTGATTCTTTCTTTGCTTTGTTTTCTGCCAAAACATTTATCATCCTTAAAAGCAAGTGTTTTATTCGGTAAACATTTAAAGAATAAACCCATTTCGTCAGCATTAGAAACATCCTTGGGCTCATATTCTTCCAAAATCTTCTGGTATTGTTCCTCCAATTGTTGCAATCTTCTTCGCTTACATTAACACTTTCTCCACAAATAACCTTTTCCACAATTCTGTGGAGCTTCTTAAATTTATCTATCCACCCAGTGCTCGCATTAAATTCTTTATGATTAAATTCTTTATGTCCAAGGGACTGTGCAAATTTCAGAGCTTGTTGCTTAATTATTAGGCTCGATATTGGGATATTCTTTTCACGTATCATTTGCACCAGTTTTAGAACAGCTTTATCAACATCTTCGTATATACAACACTCGCTTCTTGTCTGCTCCTCCTTCAATTGCATTTAAAATTGATTCTCGATTTTTTTAAATTCGTAGATAAACTGCTTGCAGATATGCCATATTTCTCCGCAACATCTTTTTTCTTAAACCCCTGGTCAATATCATAACAATCTTTGCCTTATAATTAATACTTAAACAGTTTCTCTTCGACATTGCTTTCGCAATTATAAAAATTACTGGACTGCAGCTTTTGCCGATACATACACCGCAAACTTCGCTGCGCTGGCCGTACAGTAGGTTAGTACCGCCTACTCTATGACGTTCGCTTGCCAATTCAACAGTATCACTCCCTTTGAAGAAAAATACGACTTTGTGAATTTCTTTTATTCCGCTTTCATTCATTCCTGGTAATACTCCAGAACACGGTGCCCCTTTGACAATTACGTCGAGAAGAAGAGGGGGAAAGCAGTGACGTACGGTTCGTAACTCCGCCCACTCACTGCGTTCCCCCTCTTCTTCTCGACAACTGCACGTGGCGAATGTCACTCGACATAACAGTACGGCGGAACCGAAAAATAACGAAATTATCGGCAACAGCAATTTTTTCGGAGCAGCAGCCAAAATAATTGCAAATTAAACACTAATTTCGTTCTTCAAAACGAAAAAAAAAATAATGGAACGCAGCAAACGACCAATTTCAGACAAATAACTGGCGAAGTCCCGCAAAAAGGTAACCTACCATTTTTAATTAAACACAAACGAAAGACAATTAAAAACGTAATTCCCAATTCAAAAACGTTCTTCAAAACGAAAAAAATACAATGAGACGCAGCAAACGACCAATTTTCGACAAATAACTCGCGAAGTCCCGCAAAAAGGTAACCTACCATTTTTAATTAAACACAAACGAAACACAATTAAAAACGTAATTCCCAATATACATTTTTTTTTTCGTCCAACGACTGGTTTTTGCTTGAATCCTTCCGGAAGTCGCATGAAAACCTAACCTTTTCTGGCTAAACAGAAACGAAAGTCAATTAACACGTGCAACGAACAATAAAATTGCTCTTTGCATAAGCACAAAACGGCAACATACAATTTTTTCTTTTTTTTTAAAAAAAAACGCAACGGACACACTACTACGTTAATAATACGTGAAAATAACACAGAAACACAAGACAAACTAAACTCACCTCACAGCAGCAAAAAACAAAGAAGCAGGATGGAACGGGATAACGACAAAATGAAAACCACGAGGCAATAACCAGAGAAGTAACAGCTCAGCACCGTACGCACTAAAAACCAACATTCAAAAGAAAGAACACGCAACGAATTTCGCATTTAGCGCTCCAGTGACGTCGTGTCACGTGCCATCCACGTGAAACGAAGAGGGGACGCAGTCAGTAGGCGGGATCAAAACCTGTCAGTCACTGCTTTCCCCCATTTTGACAGCCAATTACAAGGGGGCACCGTATATTGGAGTATGGCCTCATTCCTTTCTTTCATATACATGAAAGAAAATTTATAATTAACGTATGCTGTATGTTACTTTTCAGAAAAAAAAAAAAAAAACAAGAGCTTATAGCCTATGTGATTGATGACGAACGAAAAAAAAAAAAAAATTCATGAAAACCATCTACTGGGGGTCCAGTTAGACGAGAACGGACATACCATATAATGATTGACATGAAGGTCACGTGGTACAGTTGAGGTAAGAAACGAAGGTGAGAAGCGAATGTCACTCAGTAGGCGTTACTAAAAACCGACTATGGTAACATTCTATGTATTGCCGCCGCAGCATGCTACTGCATGGTTTACTGCAGGGAATTTCGCTTTCCCCTGAGTCAACATCAATTTACAAATCTACGCTATTTATTGTAAAGTTTACGACCACTTTTAAAAAAACCCATTTGGTTTAATAACTGTAACAAAAATGAAACAAAGACCCTCCTACGAGCGTCAATGGCCACAAGTGTTCACTAAAAGGATGATTATTTAATTCCAGATGCTAATGCAACATTTCGGTGGGAAGGAGGCAGTATATTTGAGCGGCAGTTCAGCAGTAAATGCTTGAAAATCTTCAAAAATCCTTTTACTAATTTTTTTTAAAATTAGTTATAGAGAGACTAACACTTCGTTATATGGGGTTAATTTTACATGTAATTTCGTTTGAAAAATGCTTGAAAATCTTCAAAAATGCTTTTACTAATTTTTTTTAAAATTCGTTATAGAGAGACTAACACTTCGTTATATGGGGTTAATTTTACATGTAATTTCGTTTCAAGGTGCAATGTTTCGCGAAAAAATTCGTAATATAGAGAAATTCGTTAAATAGAAGTTCGTAATAGAGAAGTTCCACTATATATACAGTATATACATTGCACATATATATAAATACAAATACTACATAGGTTTTTATATTTATATTATGAATAATAATTCCTTGATAAAAATGTGAATTAAGAGGTCAAAAATGCTTTATGTTTTTTAACTTGAAAAATAAAGTAACAATAAAAACAATTTTAATAGAAACTTTTAACTTATTTATTGTACAATAAAAAAGGTATAAGAATAAAATTTAAACACTTAGCATGTTAAGTTTAAGTATGCTTTTATATTACACATTTTCTTGGTTTATTATTATTATTACAAATTTTTATCACTAGAAAATATTTACACTGAAAATTAGGCCCCTCTACGGGTGAGGCGCCTCATTGTATATAAATAAGTAAAATAAAACTGGTAAATAAACTGTCACATACGTTTAAGGTAACGAAGAATACGTAAATAAATTCTCAATTTATACCCCGGCACAACCAAGTCAGTAGAGTTTACAATAAATCGTCAATACAAATTTATCGTATTTAGTAGTCACGGGTTTGAACCCCGGTCACTCAAGGAACGCGTGCTATGCATTCTCGCCCTTGACAACTCGGCTACGTCAGGCCTGTAGGTGGTTCGACAAGAAAGCCTTCTGATAACTTTGCAGTAACACTTCCTTGATTTCAAGATTACCCTAACAACTGGTTTAATAGATTTATCTATATAATATTGGCGTAAATACACCATAGTTAACCCATAAATTTGAACTACATAAGTAGTATAGAAGGCATCGTTTTAATTGTATCTCATATTGTTGTGGTTGCCTTCACAACGAGATAGCGGTATTGCACTACTTCAAATAAATGACGCTTCTCTAGTAGAGAAGACTACTGTTATTTATTTTCAAAGTATAAGACCACCCATACGATCGTTTAGAAGCTATTGGGCTTCATTATCGGTGGGCGGGCAGGTACCCTGGTAATGCAACATGCCATCACAGTTGCGAAGTTATAGTTATAGTTATATAGTTAAATACCAAAACCCATAAGAATTATGCCTTGTGCATTTCATTTTCAAATTACATTTTTACCAACAAACTTTGGCATCTCTCATATTGTGGATACGATCGTTTAGAAGCTATTGGGCTTCATTATCGGTGGGCGGGCAGGTACCCTGGTAATGCAACATGCCATCACAGTTGCGAAGTTATAGTTATAGTTATATAGTTAAATACCAAAACCCATAAGAATTATGCCTTGTGCATTTCATTTTCAAATTACATTTTTACCAACAAACTTTGGCATCTCTCATATTGTGGATATAACTTCGCAACTGTGATGGTATGTTGCATTACCAGGGTACCTGCCCGCCCACTGATGATGAAGCCCAATAGTTTCGAAACGATCGTCCGGGTGGTGGCATCCTCTGAAAATAAACAACAGTAGTCTTCTCTACTAGATGAAGGGTTATTTATTTGAAGTAGTGCAATACCGCTATCTCGTTGTGAAGGCAACCACAATATGAGATATAATTAAAACGATGCCTTCTATACTACTTATGTAGTTCAAATTTATGAGTTAACTATGGTGTATTTACACCAATATTATATAAGGTATAAGGTATGTTAGTGTCTAACGGCTCCTGGGATTTCTCCCATCTCCGCGGGTGTACATTGTATCGGGGCCAGAGATTTGAAGTGTGTGGGGGTCATGTGCTGTATATTGTGTTGTGCCCTTTGTTCCTCCGGTCTATTAGCCGCCGAGCCCCTAGTGGGACCCGACGTTACCACACCATGCCACGGGGAGGCTGACCGGGTGTACCACTGTAGCTAGAGTACTCTGGCGAGTCCTGCCACCTACTTTCCTAGGATTTCAGTGGCTAGGACCAGATTTAAGAATGAGATGATCACCAATATTATATAGTTAAATACCAAAACTCATAAGAATTATGCCTCGTGCATTTCATTTTCAAATAGAATTATCATATCAGCTTTAGCATACATCTCGCCGACTGGTTCACTCTCTAAGAAAATCATTTAATTAATTTGGCATTCTCGTGAACTGCCTAAGTTAGTTTCCAGCTTTGCCGTTAAAAGGCAATACATACTTACTACTTACTGCAGTTCAGCCTTCAGCTTCAGTCAATTTGTCGCTTGCTGTATATCAGCGTTGTCAATTATAAACACTCGAACACTTCCGTAATCACAAAATTACATACCACTGCACTTTTGTAATTTTAATGAATTGCTCCAAGATATATTCCAACTCCTTTAATTACTTACGTAACCGATTCGTTGATTACCTACTTCACTTCATGACAAACTTGCCACACTCTGTAAATAGAACTGCACGCCATTAACGGCACTAAAAGATGTATTAACAAATCTAAACAAAAACAATATTTGGTGCACGAAAGATGGTCATAGCAGTTATTTATTAATATATTTAGCCTTGAATTGTTGATTTAGTTACTTGAGAGTTTACTTAATTTTGAGAGAGAGAGAGAGAGAGAGAGAGAGAGAGAGAAGACATATTCTACGTTGTTCTAATTGTTAGGGGCATCAATGGCTTAAATCATATTGCCTCATTGTTTGTCTCTAAATTGCGTGTTCACAGCCGATTTACATGTTATGAGGGCTGAAAAAAAACGAAAAAAAAAAAAAAAAAACTTACTCCCTCTGCCTGAGATCGGCTAACTACAGCTTAGATTGAAGAAAGGTTTAGAAATTCTTCCAGTCAACGGTAGGACTCCAACAACGAACTTGCGAAATGAGTGACAAGTGGAAAAACCACTATATCGTCCCGGAGAGCATATGTGACCTTACTGAAATTTTAAACTTGGAACATCATTATTCAATACATTTAAGGCGAAAAGTCAAGCAAGTGCATTCATCATCATCATCAGCAGCAGCCATTTTCAATCCACTGCAGGATGAAGGCCTCTCCAGCAACTTTCCAGTTCCTTCTGTTTTGAACACTGGCCATCCATTTACTACCCACAAATTCATGAATTTCATCTATCCATCTCTACCGTTGTCTTCCAGGTTTTCTTCTAGCTTCTCTTGGGTACCATTCTGTTATTTTCTTAGTCCATCTGTCATCATATCTCCGAGCTATGTGTCCTGCCCAAGACCATTTTAGTTCTTTAGTTTTGATAAGAATGTCCTTTACTTGAGTTTTCTGCCTAATCCATGTGTTTCTCTACTTATCTAACAGTCTGATTCCCAATATAATTCGTTCCATTCTTCGCTGTGTAGTTCTCAGCTTCTCTTCCATTCTTTTGGTGAGTGCCCAAGTTTCACTTCCATAAGTCATGGTGGGGAGTATACATTGGTTCATTATTTTACGTTTCAGACAAACTGGGATATTGCTCTTCAGTATGTGACTATATTTCCTGAATGCTATCCATCCAAAATTTATTCTTCTCTTGACTTCCAGCCATTTATCATTATTACTTGTCCTAACTTATCTGGGACAAGCTAATAACTTGTCACAGATAAGTATATGACTCCACCTTTTCAATTACTGCTCCTTAAATCATAATTCTCCTTTCTGTGGCATACTTGTTCATCATTACTTTTGTTTTAGCCATATTCATCTTTAGTCCAAAATCCTTACTAAAGCAAGTGCATTATAACTTGCTTACTATGCTGTCAAAAGTATTGACACTTCAAGAGACATTCATATAGAGACATTTTAATATGGTGCAACCATATTAAAATGTTTTTCATACCATGAAAAGCTTTCCCGCACCTTAACAATTAGAATGATGCGACTCAGATGGAAGAGTTATCCTGGATGTCGCCAGATCAACATTCTTCTGAAAATACTGAGGCTGCATATGCCATGACTTTTCACTCCAAACAACAAAATGTTTTTTACTCCTTGATTCACTATTTGAGAATAATAAGATAATTTCTGTTCTGTAGATGCTAAAATTGTCTCTTACATTGGATAAAAGAAGAGAAGCTGTCCAATATGGCAGAAAATGTGAGAAGTCTGCTTATCAGTTCCATTGCGACTGAAACGTTCAACTAACTTGAAAAATCGTTGAATCCCATACTACTACACACACTGACCAAAAAAATACGAACTTTTATTCAGTATCAAATCGGGCGTCCTTTGTTTCGAATAGCAGCTAGGGTGCAGCGTGACATAGATTCTATAAGGTGTTTTAGCGTGTTCTTGTCTAATTATAATCATACTTCCAACAAAATATCGCGTAGATGCGAAAAAGTTGAAAGAACAGGACTTCGTTGTTTAATAGTTTTTCCTGTATAACCCAATGGGCCAGGGAATCATGTTGTCCGAACCATTCTTGAACAATTGTGGCAAGATGCGCTGTTGCATCGTCATCCATAAAGTGGCCATCACCTTCGGGATAAAAGTGTAATATTGCAAGGTGCAGTAGAACTCATACAGATACTCCCTAGATGGGTGCAGGGTGCAGTAGATGTGATTTTAGTAGTCCCTGGATGACATTCGACCTTTCGACTATCAAGGGAACAAATTTATGCCAACAAAACATTTCCCATATCATAATACCACCTACAGCTGCTTGTGTTGTCTTAACAAGACAAGCAGGGTCCATCGCTTCGTGAGGTTCTCGTCATTCTCTTCTCTGCCTACCATCAGTGCAAAACAAAGTGTATCGTGAATCGTCCGACCAAATGGCTTTCTTCCATCGGTCCACTGTCCAATCACTACATTGGCACCACTGGAAGCAGATTTTTTATGTTTTTCCCTGGAAAAAGTGACTGCTGAATAGGCAGGTGACTGCCTATACTCAGTTTTTCTTAAATTCTCTGTCCTATTTCAACCGATGGTACGGGTTGAAATAGAACAGTTTTGTGCTTGGTGGGATTCAGATGTTTTGCTGCACATTGCATGTCCTATTTTTCCGTACAGTCCTACTCAGAGTACTATGAAATCGCTCTTGAAGTATTGTTTTTCTGCCACATTTGCATCTTTGAGATGAGGAAGAACTGCTTTGCTTTTCAATCATTAAAAACTTTTCAATCATTAAGTGGGAAAATCGAAGAAAGCAGTTCTGGCTCCAGCTATAGCGAGTTTCAGCTCTGTCGATAGAGTAAAAATTATAGAATTTATTACGTGAAACTTGAACTGATAAGGGAAACAGCAGCCATTATCAATCCACTGCAGGATGGAAGCCTCTTTAAACAATTCATGTTGAGGGAAATGAACCATAATCTGCCACGCTGGTCCAGTGCAAGTTGTTAGATCGACCGTATTTAGCAGTCAGGGGCTTGAACCCCGGTCTACTCGAAGAGCGTATACTACTGCACTCCCGCTCCTAAACCACTCGGCTACGGAGGCCACTGAGTAAGCTGGATTCAACAGGACGCGAATCGGGAGATTACAAAATTTAAATTTAAAATACAGTATATTAGCGAATTTTAATTTACAATATATTAGCAAATTTAAATTAACAAACTATTACAGAAATTAAACTGTTACCAGAACGTTTTCTACCAGTGAAGTTAAAATTAAGCTACTGAAGTTAGCGGAAAGTATTTAACTTAGCAGAAATATTTTAAAAAGTTAAGAATTAAATTTCAAAATATATTATTTAAATTAATTTCCCGAAATTACTGAAATATTTTAAAATTACAGAAATTAAATTTAAACAAATTTTAAACAAAGATTTTGTGAAATTAATTCCAGACACCTCATCTTAATCCCATTCGGTAAAATATATACAAAATAAACCAATTACATTATTTTCAATTAAATGATATTCAATTAGTGCAAAGCTTCGTAATTTAAATACTGTATTACAATTACTACTTTGGGCTTTACTGAAAGTGACCTTCAAAAGATTACAGATAATATTCCAATGATAACCTATATATACTGTATTTTTTTATTATTATCGGAGAGCTTAAATGTGATTCACACAAAAGCAAATATCGGTGTGAGAGACAGATATGAACTGTAGTACTGTTTGATAAAAAAAATAAACTTTCCCCGATTTAATTATTGCCTATGATAACCTCGGCGTTTCTTGCATTGTACGAGCTTTAGTTGCTCTGAACTTCTCATTGCTTTATATAATTAAGTAAATAGGAATGCTTATACTCATTATGGTCTTTAGGACATGAAATTTAATAAATAGAGAAGAATTTGAGGAATAAATTTGATGATTAAATTCGAATTCGTAATATTTATTGTAATTTAAATATGAGTTAAGCTTCTATGCAGCAGAATGAAAGTTGTAAATATTACTTTATATAATTGTATCGATTAGATAAGAAAAGGAGGAATTACCTCTGTAATGATTTGTAGAACACTTCTTACTAATACTCTCCGTCATTGAATCAACTATAGAAATGGTTCACATGTATTCCTCACACTCGCAGACAAATTCAATGATCAAATGCACTCCGAAATCAGAGGCCCGCGAACCCCAAGCAGTTAAAAACAAATATTAAATATAAAAAATATTAAGAATCCTCTGAGACATTAAGAAACTAAAATAATTTTGTTACCGAGGTGCATTCGATCATTGATTTTATCTGCGAGTGTTAAGAATACTAACTAATTGTATAGTTGATTCAACAATGGAGAGTATCAGCACAGAAGTGTTCTACAAGACACCATGCCGACCAGGCTAGCCGGGTGGGTAAAGTGCATACCTGGTAACCCAAAGATCACGGGTTCGAATCCCGCCTCAGGGGTGGATCAGACTAGCGCAAAAACCTTAGGAGGTGCATTATGGCCACAGACGCCGATACACCAACAAAAAAAAAAAAAAAAAAAAAAACAACGAGGCATCATAGAGGTAATTTCTCCTTTTCTTATCTAATTGATATATAACGTGAGATACTGAGCTATTAATTAAATATAATTGTATCATAACAAAACTCTTCTGTTGATGGATTGAACATTAATTGCTGGACCAGGACATTTATCATCTGTAATGGCTAACTTTTTTTTTTTTGTATAATTATTTGTAACATTTTATTTATTTTTTTTTTTTTTTGTATAATTTTTTGTAAAATTATTTTTAATTCTTTACATCTTTGTACATTTTGTATCTGTATAATTTTGTATATTCTTCATCTGTATAACTCTGTAAATTTTCTGCATAATTACTTCTCTTACAAACAGTTGAGTGGTTAACTATTTCAAGGTTATCTATCTCTAATCGGTTCCCCTATTTTTAAAGAAGTCTAACTCTAAACAAAATTTCCTTCAATTTGAATTTCTAATTTAACCTGAAATGGTTTCTTTCAAATTATTATATTAGGGCCACCGGTAATTTCTTATATATACCCGTTTTATATTATATCTGTAAATTGCGTGGTTTCTGTGGTCGATTTGCTTGTGTTGCTGGACGAAAACCCCCAGTTTCTGGGGGTTTTCGTCCAGCTTGTTATCTACGCCTGCCTGAGACCGACTAACTCAGCCACGGAATGAAAAATGCCCATTAAAGTTCCTCGCGTCATCCACAGGATTCAAACCCGGGCTTCTTCCACCCGGTGTGGAGAGGACGGTGGCGATACCACTGTGCTATCGCGCAGACGAAATGGTTTCCTTCATGTTTACTTTGTTTTTTACTTCATGTTTACTTTATTTTTATTTTACTGAAAGTGATATTGAAAAGATTACAGACAATATGCCAATGATAACCTATATACTGTATTTTTTATTATTATCGGAGAGTTTTAATGCGATTCACAGAAAAGCAAATATCGGTGAGAGAGAGAGAGAGAGATACGGACTGCAGTATTGATAAAAAAATAAACTTCCCCCGATTTAATTATACCCGCTTTAATTATCTACAGGCCACCTCTACACCACAGCGGAGTTAAAATGACATTTCAGGTGCCACCATTCAGACACATAATTATTATTTGTGGCATCTTATATTATTTCTCCCTGATTGGGGGATTCCACTCCGTGACGGGTACTGCTACCAAGTACACAGGGCGGTTGTAATGTCTGGTGTTACTGTTGGTCGATCTCTGACTATCCTACAGGTGTTTAGGATTGCCACTTTCTGGAGTTCCTTGTAGGTGTTCTCTGGGAGATCTATTGCTGCTAGGCAGAGTCTTTGGTACCATAACGGTGGTTGACACGATGATCGGGATGGTTGATACTTCTTGCATATGCCACATCTCCTTGACCTCATGTCTCAGGTTCGTGTACTTCCTAAATTTTTCCTCGTGGGTTTTCTGGACATTGCTAGTGTTGGGCACCGCTATGTCAGTGCACCGTATGGTACACTTTTTTTGGTCAACTGGTATTTCCTCGCTAGCTTCTGATGTATTATCCTGGCTATCTGGTCGTGTCTATGAGTGTACTCAGACTGGGTGATCACCTTGCATCCAGCGGTGATGTGTTGGATCGTTTCTGAGGCCAAGTGGCATCGTCGACATGTGTTATCTGACATTCCGGGCTCCTTTGCGATGTATTTTCTATAGTTTCTGGTGTTGATTACCTGGTCTTGGATGGCATGAATCCTTCAGTTTCGGGGAACAGCGTCCAGCTTGTGAGCCATGCATTGAAGCAATGTTATCGATGTAATCTTGATGGAGGTCATTGTAGTGTCTGCCATGGAGTGTCTTCTTTGCCCATCTTTCTATCTTCGTTTCTTGTACCGTCTGGGCGGGGGGGTTTCCTTGCTTAGGCTGAGTGGGATATCACTTATCTATCTTCCTTATGGCCTGGTGGAGTGGTGCTGTGTTGTTTTCGAAGTAATCCTTCAGGTTAACTATCGCTGTTTTCTGTTGCTCTATCAGGCCCCTTCCTCCCTCTTTCCGAGCTATTGTTAGTCTCTCCACTGCTGACTTCGGGTGGCGTTGGTGATCCTTGGTCACAATTGTCCTTGTCTTTCGCATGATTTCTTCTAGCTCGGTGTTAGTCCAATCTATGACCCCGAAGGTGTATGTTAGTAGTGGAGCTGCATAGGTGTTTATGGCTTTAACTGTCTTCCCTCCGTTCAATTTTGCTTTTAGCAGGCTTCTGAGTCTCTGATGATTTTTTCGGTCAGGCACTTCTTGATTTACTTGTGTTCTAACTGCTGAGCCTGCATTATCCCTAGGTATTTGTAGGTCTCTCCTTCTGTCATAGCTTCGATCTCTTTACCAGTCAGCAGCTGGTAAAAAAAAAAGTAAAGTGCAGCCATTATCAACCCACTGCAGAGTGGTAGCCTCCTCAACAATTCATGCTGAGGGAAATGGACCATAATCTGCCACGCTGGTCCAGTGCGGGTTGGCAGATCGACCGTATTCAGCAGTCAGGGGCTTGAACCCCGGTCTAATTCAAAGAGCGTGTGCTACTGCACTCCCGCTCCTGCCCACTCGGCTACGGAGGCCTCCAGCAGCTGGTAGTTTCGGCCAACTAATTTTCCCTGGTGCAGTGTGTGGGTCTTGCATTTCTCTTGACCAAATTCGATCCTGATGTCCTTGCTGAATTCTTCAGTGATACGGAGTAGTTGCTGGAGTTGCTTCTCGGTTGCTGCGTAGAGCATGAATAATAATACTAATTATTATCTTTCAATTATCGGCTAATTGGGGAAACCCTGTGGTCCGCCACAGCAACACATGAATATCCCTGTCTTTCAATGATTATTGACATAATAAGTAATAAATTACAGTATAAATAATTACTGTAATAACAGTAATAAATATTCTCTGTCAGAAGGCAAACACAACAGTATGATTATTGCTAACCCAAGCAAAATTTTGTTATCTTTACCAGTGGTGCTGTCTGTATGATTACAAAAGATACCACTGTTCAGTATTATAAATTTGCGAATGTGTATATTCAGTGATTTATTATTCATCATATGGTGTAAGGAAGCCTGAGGCTTATGCTGCACCAGCCAACAAAAAAAAAAAAAAAAAAAAAAAAAAAATTCTGAATTACCCCGAAAGAAAGAGAGAGAGAGAGAGAAGTAAAAGGGAATCACCGAGAAAGAAGAATGATGATATCCAGCTCAGGACCCTGAGCGTGCCAAGCCCATACTCACAAGATGTGAACCCCTGGGGGGGAGGGGGGTTTGAGCAGTTAATATGCATAGAAAACTTGGAATTCAGCGGTCATATGTCATTAGTGAGTATTGCAAAGAACTGAAGGTTTGTTATTCTATCATTTCAACCTGGTGTAGCTAGAGAAAAATATAATCAAGAGAAATATAGAAGACAATGATCAATTATATACAATTCTTCAGTTCCTAGTAAACAACAGATAATAAATAATGCATAATCTTAATGCAAATAGTGCCCTAAGCCGATAAGATATTTTTCTGGGTTATAAAACAAAATAAGAATACATTTGCTGATATCATTGTTATTTATCTAAATAACATATCTACTTGAAACTTAACCCGACTTCCAAAAAAATAACATTTACAGAGTAATAAAAAATGCATTAGTTTGAATTCATTATGTTTATTGGCTATGGACTATTCACTTACTGCATTGTTTCAGATTACAATACGTGTTTCATACACATTGTTTCATATCAATACTTATGAAACGCAGAGACTCAAGCAAAATTATATGAAATACATGATCATTACATTCAACAGCAATTGCAGGTGTATGTGGAAATTTTTACAACTACAGTGTAATGTTTTTCTGCAACTAATGATTCTTGGATAATGCTTTCCTTGTTAGGTGTGATTTCAGCTTTAAGTTCTTCAAACAGAACGTGAATTATTTTTATACGCATTATCATCCATGAGGGATGATAATGTGGAAATCTCCATGAGGGAGCCGTTTTAAAATTTTTCCTAGGTTAGGAGTAATTGCTTACAACACCGTTTCCCAAACTGTGGTCCTGGGGGCTCGTAGACCAGTTTCAGGGGGTCCGCGAAATGTACCCTCTGGAACTGGTCAAATTATTCGTTCTATGTATAGCAAATTGATAATAAATAAATTTATTATTATATATTAATGTAAAAATAAGAATCAAGTTGAGTTGTTTTAAACATAAAAGTGTGAATTTTCTTTTCAGAAAACCTAGTGTTCACACACACATTCATATAGGGATCTAGAAACTTTTTTTGATTTTCTAAAGGGTCTGTAGATCTCAGTAGTTTGGGAACCACTGGCTTACAACATATCATCATCAAATGATTAAGCGTTTTCATCATCGATCGCTCCTCAACTTTACAACAGATGCCTTGAAGATCATTACTTTCCACCAAAGTGGAACAAGTACTCTGTCCAGCCCTTTCCTAAGCACCAACAAGCAACTCTCCCAAACAAACACAGGCCCATTGCTTGCACTTCTGTATTTCTAAAAATTCTAGAGAAAGCACTACTACCGTCCATCACCCACCAAATTCTTTGTACCCGTCCTCAGCAAATACATTATGGGAATCCAGGAAGATCAACTATAACCAATCTTGCAACAACCATACTGCACATCTTAGAAGCCTTAGAACAAAGACAGGAGCTGTCAGTTTTATATCTTGACATCCATTCTGCATCTGATGCCATCTATATACCCAGACTCCTGCATCTATTAGTAAGCTACTTCAATTTCTTCGACGATGTTCTCAGGTTTCTAAAATCACTCCTCTCCAAGAGAACCCTTGTGCTAAAAATTGGAACGATATGCGTCATATAATTGCTGGTATCCAAAGGGGGTTCTGTCCGCGGTTCTCTTCACGGCAATCATGGTGCTCTTTGTGGCGAACAAGTGCAACTGGATCGCATATGCTGACAATGTCAAGCTGCTAACTAGGATATCGCCATCCGAAACCACGCAGCAAATCAACGGGAAACTACAAGACATAGCTGACTACCTCAGCTATGTCTTGTAGTTCAACCTCCAAATACCCTCTGAAATCAGAGCATATCATCTTTTCACTAAAGAGCAGCCCAACAATGCTGGAGTTTGCGTTGAATGGCTCCTCAGTTCCAAGTGTTAAAACGCACAAAGATCTGGGGGTCGTTTTCGATTCCAAGCTATCCTTCACCGAGCGCATTAACCTCATACATTCGAGGCTGACTTCACTACGCTGGGTCGCCAAGCAATAGCTGCTCTACACCAACGACCCACACCTGGTGAAAAGGTACATCGTATCAAACCTATACCCATCAGCAGAGCCGCGCCAACTCAGTGGTGCATGTGCTGTACCGCACCAGGGCGGCAATGACTAAGGGGCGGCAGAGACTACGAGGCGATAAAGACCAATGTTCTGTAAACACTAAAAGAGATGGCAAAGACTAAGGAGACTAAAAGTTCAATGCATCGAAGAATGTGTTTTGTCGTATTTTATATTAAAAAATAATGAATTTTAAATTAAAAAAAATTTTTTCAATATTTCTCACAGTCACATGTCTGACGGAAGGAAACGACTCTCTGGGTATGAATACAGAAAAAGAAAAAAAAGTAACCAAATAAAAAAAGCAACAAGTTATATTACCAGGTTTCTGGACTTCTAGATCCACTGAGATCTAGATGTTTCTGGACTTCTAGATCCACAGCCAGGTCCACTGACTCCGATTTCCTCTGTCTTTACTACTATTGATGAAGAAATTAAAACCGTGAAATATCACCTGTTCAAGATGTTTACATTCCAATTCAGCAAGAAGCACTAGGTGCAAGTGAAACAAATTCGGATGAAGAGGAAAGTGAAGATCACAATAGTTGTGTACAAGATCAACTAATTCACTTAGTGGTCCTGGTAAATGGCCACAAATTTTAAATAATAAAATAAGAATGATGTTAGTTGAAAACAAACCAGAACAATAAAAAATTTTTGATTTTCCAAAAGATAAAGATAATAATAGAAGAAATGTAAGAACTATTCTTACACTTATATTTTTAGAATTTATAAATTATCAAATTTTAATAAATGAGTGAGTTAAAAACAGTCAAGTCCTCGGCAGAATTGTTTGTGCTGGTTTACTCTTCGAAAGTGAGAGATTAGTGTAGCAGCAGGAGGGACGCTGACCAGATTATGATACAATGGGTAGGCCAGTTTGACGCAGTTCGTGCCTACAGAAAAAATAGGGCTGTGGCTGCTGACGGTAACGGGGGACAAAAGAATGCCCACACCCCTAAAGTGGTTCCATCTCCATCTAAAAGGAAGACCCAGATCAGTAAACAAACCCAGATCAGTAAACAGACTCGAGATGTAAACAAAGTACAAACAGGCCGACATGGGAAGCACTCAATGATTTCACAGGCGATGTCTTGTAAGGAAGCGTGACAGAAGAGGTAAGTGAAATGGTCATCCCAGGATAATTTCTAGAGATTGGTTAGAGCCCGGATGTTGTGAATACAAAGAAAGGAGTTGTACCTATCAGACGCGGGTCCAGGCGAGGAGAAAAGAAAATTAAGCAAATGAAATTCAAGATGAAGAGAGAGAAAAAAATATGATTGGATGGAAAATAAGGGAGAGTGGGACACAAAACTCGGACGAAAAAAAGAAGACGGAGCAGAGCCCGAGAGTCAGAGTCCCGAAGCCTGGAAGGGAAAGATCCGGAGGAGAATCCCGGAGGTGCGAAAGAGTGGCGGAAAGATATTTTGGAGTGCGGGAAACGCGTACGGAAAGTTAGATCATGATAGTTTAGTGGGTGCAGATAATAGCGAAAGGCAGAATGACCTGGAGGAAGTCCTGAGTGTGGGAAAGTCAACGTGGAGACAGAAAAGAGCCGTAAGCCCAGCTGATCAGGGAAGAAATCGCAGGAAGGCCTGAAGGATCGGAAACTTACCCAGGTGGTAAAGAAAATAATACCAAGTAAGTCAGCTTATGAATGTTACTAACGAGAACGGGGTTGTAAGGAAATCCATGGGAGAAAATTGGACAGGACAGTTTTAGAAGTATTGTAACGTGTAGAATACTAATTTGTAAAGATAGGAATAAGATATAATAGAAATAGAGAGAGAGTGAGTGAATGTTACTCATCTGTGACTAGAGGTATTGATGAGAAATTTTAAAGAAATGTGTTGAAAGTAAAACAGTGGGTTTCTGGAATTGTCTAATTGCTATTAATGGAGTTAATTGTATTCGATAGAAATTTCCTCCTTAAAGTATGTAAGAAAGAATGAAACAAACTATTGGTGTTATTCAGAATATGTTGAAAGGAAATATATATATATATATTTGATCATATAAAAGAGTATAGGATAGAAATTTTTAGATTTTTATTGAAACATAGTGGAAGTTATAGATGGCTTAAGGAGAGTAATTAAGGGAGGACACCTTTTCATGTATATGATAATTACTGTGTTGTAAAGTTTTGGTATTATGAATAATCATGAATATATAGTGTGTGTAAATAATTGTACAAATGGTAAATAAATCTAAGTTGTTGTTTTACCATGAGCTTTATGTGTGATATTGACACCAAGCATTAATTGTAAGTCACGGGAACTATTCTAGCACGGGGAGCTAATAACACAAATAAGAGAAAATTAGTATTTCCTCCAACTTGGATCTTCTGATAAAATTAATGGATAATATATATCATGCAGCAGGTAGCATGTGGGCCTTGGAAGGAAATTGAGGACCCCCCCTTGCTTCAAGAAAAGAAAATCAAATAAATTTCTTAAGCATCGGCCTAATGAAGGTTCCAAGGAGAGGGATGAATATATATATTGTGTATAAATTAATAAATAAATAATATAAATAAGAAAAAGAAGAATAAAATAAAAAGTAAGGAATATCATCATTTAAAAAAATCCCCCCCCCACAGAAACTTTTCTATTGAATATTACACTAAAAAATTACAAAACAGTGAATCACTTTCGCGTAATTGGTTACTGTATTCGATTTCGCAAAATGCTGTCTTTTGTTATAATTGTAAATTATTTTTAAATAGTACTGTTTCAGTTATTATTATTAGTCATATGGTGCAAGGAAGCCTGATGCTTACGCTGGACCAGCCAAAAAAAAAAAAAAAAATTCCCATGTTACTCTGAGAGAGCAAGAGAGAGAGTCAGAAATAAAAGGGAATCACCAAAGCAAGAAAGGGAAGAATGATGATATCCAGCTCAGAACCCTGGGTTTGCAACAGATGTGAGCCCCTGAACGGTGGATTCAAAGATTGGTGACATTTAACAAGACATTCGAATATTCACGAAAAAAGCAATATGCATGCTGAATGCACTAACAAATTAATTAATTTGAGTAAAAACTTAGAATTACAAAATACAGTAGATGCACATCATCAAAGTCTGATAAATCAAAAAAATAAAATAATAAAATAAGGTGGCAATCAGTATTAAAAAGAACTGTTCTTTGCATTTAATATTTGGCAAAACAAAATTTGGCTTTAATTAAGGGATACTAATTAAAAATTATTTGATAAAAATAAAGGAAACTTTTTGCCTTTAATACAAATGATTGCCAAATTTGATTCCACTTTATCGGAACACATCCGACGTATTCAGATTGATAAACTTCACATGCCACATTATTTAGGAGACAAAATTCAAAATGATATTTTAAATATAATAGGAAATAGTATAAGGACAAAAATTTTAGATAAGTTACAGGAAGCTAAATATTATTCTTTGATTGTAGATTGTAGACTGTCAATTGTTCCTGATGACTGGCATCAGGAACAATTGACAATTATTTTAAGATTTGTAATTTATAATGATGAAACACAAAAAATTGAAATTAGGGAATATTTTTTAGGTTCCTGTGAAAATACGACTGGTAGTGGACTACATTCATTCTAGAATTTTTGGAAAAATACAACATTAATATTCAAAATATGCGTAGGGAAGGCTACGACAACAGGGCCAATATGAAAGGAAAACATAATGGCCTTCAAGAAAAATTTTAGATATAAACCCCAGAGCCTTTTTCGTATCTTGTGCTGCACATACAGTACTGTACTTTGAATTTAGTGGTGAATGATGCAGCAAAAATATCTTTTGAGACAATTCATTTTTTTGGAATTATACAGGAACTTTTTTTTTTTTCCTAGTAGTACTGAACGGTGGGCAATATTAAAAAACAAAGTTTCAGATCCTTCGCTGAAACCTTTGTCAGACATGCGTTGAGAAAACAGAATTGATACTATAAAACTTCTAGTATATAATCTACAACAAATTAATGATGCTCTTTATGAAATATATTCGAATTGTGATAATAAATTCGATTTAAAAACAAAACATCGGTCTCAGTCATTGTCAAATAAAATTAGATCTTTTAGATTCGTGTGCTCTACTATTATTCGGTTTGACATTTTATCTAATGTAAATATTGTAAGCAAAATATTACAAAATACACAATAGGATCGCATTTAAAAAATAAAGGAAGCGATTATAAATTTTAGAACAGATAAGCATTTTGTAAGTGTACTTGAAAAAGCAGCAAAAATTGATAACTCCTTAGAAATTGAAACTGATTTTCCAAAAGAAAACTTAAGAATGGGAAATTCTTAAGTTTTCTTTCGGAAAATCAGGAAACAAAAATTATTTGATTATGAATCTAGAGAGGAATTTGTGTCAACACCAAAATATAATTTTAAAATAAACATTTTTTGCCATTTTATATACTACAAGAAACGCAAGGTTTATAATAAAAATTTTAATTTTTTACAGTGTTTTAGCGAGCTAAATAAAAAGTCAAAAGATGAAATTTTAAAACATTGTTCAGATTTAGATTACAGTTATCAGGTGCCACCAATGAGGAATGTCCAAAAGAATCTTCACAAGAAATTTTAAGTTTTATATTCAAAAATAATTTAACCACTCTTCTTCCTAATATATTTATTTCATTACGAATAATGTTAACAATTCCCGTATCAGTAGCAAATGATGAGCGCTCTTTTTTGAAATTAAAAAAAAAAAAAAAATTACCTCCGTTCATCAATGCATCACCAAAGATTAAATAATTTGGCAATAATATCTATAGAAAGTGATATTTGTGATCCTTTAGATATAAAAAAATATTATGACCCATTTTGCTACAGCAAAAGCAAGACAAGTTAAATTTATACAATGTTTTGTTATTGTTTTATAATTATCATTTACATTTTTATTTTAAGTTTATATATAGTTTTATTTTATTGTCTGCAGCCAAAGAAACATAAATGTATTTTCGTTATTTCATTTTATTTTTAACATATTTACTTCGTGTATCATAATATATGTTCTTTTGTGTTTAAAAAATAAAATTATATATTATTTTTGAATTTTTTTTAAATCGCCCCCCCCCCCCCCAACAAATTCATATAAAAAATGACCGTGGGGCTATGGGTGTGGCAATAAGAAGTTTTCCCCAGGGCTGCTATATAGCCTGGCCCTGCCCGTCAGTACTATATGCTTCAGAGACATGGGCCTCAGCTACCGAATCCATCCGAAAGGATATTCGATGCTGAAATCTGCCGAAAGTGCCAACAAACTGGAGGAAGGTGGAGTTTGCCAACAAACTCCACCTTCCTCCAGCTCTCAGAACAACAGAGTTAGCAGATGCCTTCAACTGCGCAGGCTCCGATTTTATGTCGGAAAAGAAGGCTGCTATTCACAGTCCAGATGGCCAGGGGTAAAATCACAGAGCCGAATTTCTGAGATCACTGTTCTTGGCGCATTCCTCCCCCTTATCTCAGGTCTTCAGCACATCTACTAGCAAACCATAACCGACAGATTCCTGCCAAAGCAAATGCTGCCCTCACTGCAAGCGATCGACGGTGGCCTCCAAGAAGAGGTCAACCAGGGCCGTGCCGAGCCAATTTAGTGCCTGAGGCAAGAATTAAAAATTGAGCTCTCCCCTAAAAAATTGAAAAAAAAATAATAATAAAAATAAAAAAATGTGACTTACTTAGCGATTTTTTTAAAAATTGCCGTTGGTAATTACATTTAAAATAGTTTCCGTTGATCGAATAAAATTTCCGTATAACGACGGATTACGAGAGACAACTTTGTATGCATTGTTCTCACCATTGGTGCGGATTGAGAAAGCGCGGGTCAAGAGATTATCATTTCACAACGTTAGTGGCACAGAGTAGTAACATATTTTACTTCTCTGTGGTTAGTGGTGTCCCTAAAACCTATGTGGTCACATATCGAGAAATCGCGCTAGTCAATATGCTTTCCATAGCCAGTCAGAGGATTCCCGACACGGATATTAGCCTGTGGTCTATTTATCCGTGTCGATAACCACAACACAGGTTGACCAACCTGTGTTGTGGTTCCCCTTTACTCTGAGAAATAGGCATATGTTTTTCGGAGAAGTAAGTGATCCACGCCTTCCAGTAAATTTCTCCGTCTATGTTTACATGGTCACAGTAGCTGGATATTCCTGTGATTCCGACATTTTGCACAGTATTCAAAGAACTAGTGACAGTAGCAACGTATGGGGGGGAATTGAGACGACTAAGATTACGACTAGGAAACTTTACGAAAGTGAAATGTCAGCAGATTTTGAAATTTCGTCGAGGATTTCACTGTGTAGAAAATGTTCTAAAATATAATGGCATACAGGCAATAATTAACAAAAAAAAAAAAAAAAAAAAAACTGTATTCATTATATCATCAATCTCCAAAAAAACCAGCGCGATTTAAGGATGATTGCTAAAGAATTTTATTTGGAAACTTATAAATATCGGTTGTCGTGTGTTAGGACCACAATGAGCAGCTTATAGCTTGCGGACGGCAATTGCGGGTTGGAGGAATTATCCCGCTTTGTGCAAACATTTTGAATCAGAAGTTTCCAGATAATTAAATTGACTTTTAAATCTGGAATTTATTAACCATTTAGCACTAATGATCGACATTCTCAAAGAGCTCGCTTACCTTTCAGAAGCTGTACAGATTCACTACGGTAAAAGCAGATAAATTAAATATTCGAACTATCAATGCTATTGCTAATTTGAAAAATTCTCTAGCTAAAATTGAGAATATGTTGAATCAAAATCGAAAGTAGGAACACATTTAAAAAATTACCTGGCGAAAAGTAATTAAATGCATTGTTTGATCCTTAAAGGATAAGTAAGTTGTCGTGTATTACATACTTTTTTGACTTCAAATTAATCACTCTAAGCTATATTGCACTTAAATATGCAATTCAAATAGTTTATTATACATAATTACAAATAAAAGATCAAGCAATTCATTACACATTATTCACTTCATATATAGGTACATGGCATGGATTACGTTCCTGGTCATTAGGCTCTCCTATCATCATCTTCTTAATATTCGGCAACTAACACATTCCTACGATCAGTTTCACCTACCTCTTTCTTAAATACAATTGACATTTTTTTTATTTATTAATCATACTTATCTAGCACAATCCTACATTCTTCTTCATGGTTAACACAGTTTTTCTTCTGGAATTTAATGTCCACTTTACACATTATTCTATTCTATTCTCACCCTAACACATTAAAATTACATGTTAATGAAATATACATTGGTTTATTTATTTCTTCATCCTCTCAGGTAAACTTCAGCATTTAGCGACTAATTTCTCTACTTCAGTAATATTATATAAGTAACATACAACTGTACCTGCTTTATAGGTTAACCCGTCCAACATTATTAACTTCCTTCCATTAATTAATTAGCAAATAAACCATAACTATAATCAATCCTTCGTTTAACTAATTCTACAATATTTCTTTGCTTATCTATACAACATGCACTGAGTTAACTGTATGTTTCCCTAAATCTCACTTTTTTTATCTTCCCTGCAGTCCTTTGCAATTACGTAGGGGTATATACGTTGTTTAATCACTTACTTCTGGGGATTTGAATCCTACCTCTAATACAATGTTTGGCCTGTGACTTTCCGCTTTGCATCGGGGTCCACCATTGGTTTGGAAACGCTCTTCTCCGATTCCGGACTGCTTACTCCTGCCAGGAACACTATTCGCTTTGCCGGGTCATTCAATAGGAGTCGCTTCCCATTACTTTATTTCTTTCTGTAGGCTAGAAGACAGTCCGGTGTTCTTCCATAAGCATTATCTCGCTGTCCTCCTTCTAAAAATATCTCTCGGTGGACGCTTTCAGACTTCTAATTTCCATCTCGAGAAAGTTCCCTTTACAGTAACTTAGCTATACTTTACTAACACTATCAGAACTTAGTCAACTCACCACAACTGGTTCTACTGGTGGATTACTTCCGGGGACTGTTTCCCGAGCCTACCTCCGAAAAAAAACTTTAATCATACGTCCGAAAAAAACTTTCATTACTCCTTCTAAAATATACCTCTCCAAAAAAAACACTTCATCACCCTTTTAACTCGCGCGCTCTTGCCTTTTTATTTCCCAAAATTTCGTAACGCCCCTTCCTTTCTCAACCAATCATTTCTATCTGACCATCATCATCTCCATTCTCATTTGCCTATTCCACATGACAGGACGGTCGAGCTCTTTCCTGTGTAGAAAGAACTTCTGTTTTCCAGAGAATTCTCGATCCTTCTAGAAATGACCAGAAATTTCTGGAGCTCGGAACCCATCCGGAAAACATAAGTCCATTTACTTGATTCGTCTCGCCTTATTTTAAAATGACCACACCCGCTCTGTCTGCAGTAAACAAAAACGCTTACACCTGGTACCCCTATTGTAATCTCTGGAGCAGTCCGTCCCTTTTGCCATTCCATCAATTAACCCCCCACTGTTCCGTCTCGGTATCTTCACTTGCTGCTTCAGGTAGTGGGCGCTGATCGTATATTTCTTTCTAATGTTTATTTTCCCGGTATATTTGCTTGTACATTAAATTTAACCTTCTCTTAAATTAATTCCATTAGCGTGAGACCCATTATCTTAGACAATATTTGTGATTTTGTGTTTTCTTGTAAGGTCTATAATATCACTCTATCTAGCATTCTTTCTTTAATTATATCGATATTTAATTTTACTTGTAAGACTGTGTCTTACAATAGTTTATTTTTTCTTGATAACATGGGCGCCGGCAGGATATTTTGCAAGTTGGTGCATGTGGGAATAAACTTTTTGTTCACTAAATTTTTGAATACATAGAATATCTTAATTAAGTCAAGTTTGACTGATTTACATGTACAAATTCAAATTATCATATTAGGCCTGAATATTTTTATTCATCTGCTGTGCATTGTGTATTATTATTTTTTTTAAATTCCGTGTGTCCTATGGTCGATTTGCCTGTTTTACTGGACGAAAAACTCGAATTGCCTGGGGAAAACCTTGCTATCTACACCTGAGACCGACTAACTCAGCCACGGGGTGAAAAAACCCATAAAATTCCCTCGTGTCAATGATGGGATTCAAGCCTGGGTATTTTCCACACGGTGTGGAGAGGACGGTGACAATAGCACTGTGCTACTCGCGCAGACGATTTACATGTACAGCAGAGCCAACGCTTCGTAATCGGCGGGAGAAAGTACTGTGCAGACTCCGAGCGCATTCGGGCAGAGTAAGAAAGTAAAAAGGGGCGAAATTTCGTCATTAGAATGAAATAGGAATAATGTGATGTTCACAGATCAAACGTTAGTTCAAGATTAGGAATTATGGCGGTCCCCTCCACTATATTTTGTTTACCACTGCACAAACGTGCAGATTATTCAAAATGAGATCTAGCGAATGGCGTGTGCGAGTGAAATTTATTAGTTGCGTTTGCATGTATACTTGTATTTTAACCCCAGGGACTCACATCTGGTGAGTATGGGCTTGGCACACCCAGGGTCCTGAGCTGGATATCATCATTCTTCTCCTTCTTGGTGATTCCCTTCTGTTTTTCTCTCTCTCGGGGTAATTCAGAAATTTTTTTTGGCTGGTGCAGCATAAGCCTCAAGCTTCCTTGCACCATATAGCTAATAATAGTAATTAATATTTCCCTGGTAAAACGTGCAATAAGTGTCATAAATTAATGAAAATATTAAAAATTGTGTATTACTTCAAAATCCACTTGCCCTACCTTTTACAATGCAGTGGGCACCCATGCTTGATAACTATAAAATAAACCAAGTTTTAAAACAAGGTATCTGCATTAATTCTAGAATCAGCCCAAATCAATATCTATAGAGCTATCAATAAGTCTCAGCAGTTTTGAAATCCTGTATTTTTTTGATGCATTGCTGCCATTGGTGAATTTGGTGTCAGTACACATAAGATATGGGAATTTTTACTGGTTAGTCATGCACTCTAGGTAGGAAAGTTCTGTAATCCAGATGGAATACACTACTGAGCAGCATGTGTTTTGTATGAAAAGGTTTAATTGAACTGGCAGTTTTGTTACCGTGCAGCATGAGGCTGCACGGTAACAAAATCTCTTACATCGCTAATCCCTCAAAATCTCTATATCCAGACAATATGGGATTGGTTGGTCATGGCCATCATACTCGCCAGATCTGAATCTTTATTTCTTGTGGGATTCATTCAGGCCCATCATAGCAGAGCAGCCAAGCACGGGCGTGCAGTAGCATCATGTTTGAGTTAACTGTAGTTTGAGTCTTATGTGACTGCTAAATATAATGCTTGTATTCTTGTCAAATATGATGAGTTGTGAACTCCTCTGACTTATGTTGTCATCCTGGAGTATAAACAGAATGTTTTTCTTTCTAAATAATTTTATGACAGTTTACCACCTTCAACTCAATGTATTATTAGAGATAACTGCATATCAGTTAGAATGACTTTCTTTTATAGTTAAAGTGTTTATCCAAGCACAAAACCTCACGAAAAACATTTTATCATTAGGAAGTGTCTACATGATGCACAACCTGATGGATGTTATTTGGTTATCTGACACCTGAGACAACACCATACACATAAACCACAGCAGGTTTGCAGTTTCTGAGATATTCATACCGGCATCTCTGGTACTGAATACCATGCCACATTCAAAGTTGTTTAAATCTTTAATCTTGCTCATTCTCTCAGTGAACTGTACACATACAGAATCTTATATAGCTTTATATTGTTCTCATGGATAGCACAAGGATTATAATTACAGTCCTCCCCACACTAGGTAGAAAGGCCCAGTTTTTAATTTCATTATTATCATCATTAGCCATATGGTGCAAGGAAGCCTGAGGCTTTTGCTGCACCAGCCAAAAAAAAAAAAAAAAAAAAAAAAAATTCTAATTTACCCTAAGAGAGAGAGAGAAGTAGAAGGGAGTCACCAAGGAAGAGATGAATGATGATATCCAGCTCAGGACCCTGGGTGTGCCAAGCCCATGCTCACCAGATGTGAGTCCCTGGGGTTGATGATATGATTAACTTTTATGTGCTTCTCTCACTCTGTAGCTGAGTTATTCTGTTTCAGGCAAGGATAGGAAGATTTTTTTATCCCAGACATTCATGTTTTTTTACCAGCAAAACAGTCACACAGACTAGAGAATACAAAGCAACTTATGGACATAATGAACATGGCAGGATGAGATTGTTCACAGGTTCACAGGAGATTGTTAATATTAAAATCATTAATATGACAATTTGTTTTATATCACATGATATGAATACATGGTGCTGTTACTAAAGAAGCACTCAGTTTCATGAAAAGAATAGCTGTAACTGATAAAGTGTAATAATAATGTCTTGTAAAAGAAATTACTGGTTCTACTGATACAGGAGAGAACATCTAAGAAAACTGTCACTATATTCTATAGAATGTTAAAATCAATAATAATTTGAAGAAAATGCTTGTTGTTCACTACATAATTTGTCTTACCAATAAGTGGCAACAATTAAGCCTGAAACACACTTGGAGAGTTCATACTTTAGACTGCCACAATAAGGCACTACAGGGGGTTACCACTACAGGTAAAAATACCTGGCTTATGTATTGTTGGCAAAATATACAACTGAGAGAAGTAGCATCTTGCTGTATGAAGTTTCTACTGTACAGAAATTTTTTGCAGATACCACCAGTATTCATTCATTTTAGATTCTAATTTCTTGAAAATTTTAATTCTTGTATACATTCATATTTATGAATGTATACAAGAATTAAAATTTTGTCTTGTAATGGAAAATTTTGTCTTGAAATCTGACCTAGCATTAGCATTAGCATTAGTAGAGGCATTTGATGCAAGAAAGCAAGCTTATGCAGCATCAGCCAAAAAAAAAAAAAAAAAAAACCCACTTCCACTTCACCCCTCTGTTCGTTCAAAATACCTGTCCAGCTGAGCCTTAAACTTATTTAGGCTATCAACCTCCACTACAAGGGATGGAAGTCTGTTCCACCAACCAACCACCCGCTGGCTAAAGGCAAATTTCCGCACGTCTATCCTACATCTGTCTTTCCTCAATTTGAATTTATGCCCTCTCAGGTGATTATTCTGAGCTAGAGGAAGAATCCCATCAGCATTGAGCATGCTCAAACCATTCAAGGCTTTATACACCTCTATCAGATCACCTCGCTGGTGCCTAGTCTCCAGACACTGTAATTTGCAAAACTTAAGCTTTTCTTTGTAAGAGCACCCCTTTATTCCATTCACTAATCTTGTTGCCCTTCTCTGTACTCATTCCAGCAGCTCTACATCCTTCTTGAAATGAGGCCATCAGACCTGTATACAGTACTCTAGGTGTGGCCTGACCATTGCCTTATACAAGGGAATAATCACTTCCTTATCCCTGCTGGAAAAATTCCTGTATATCATTGACAATACTCCATGAGCTACTCTTGTAGCCCGTCTGCACTGCTCAGAGAACTTCATATCTGCCTGCACAATTACCACCAGGTCCTTTTCATTCTCTACCACTGTCAGTGTAGTACCACAGAGTTGATACGTTGCTCTGGGGTTGCTGTTTCCCATGTGTAGTACTTTACATTTGTCAATGTTAAACTTCATTTGCCACCTCTCAGCCCATCTGCTCAACCTTTCCAGATCCTGTTGCAGCAGCATAGTGTCAGTAGTGTCCTTGACAACCCTGCCAACCTTTGTATCGTCTGCAAACTTGGACATTAAGCTTGATATTTAGCATTAGCATTTAGCATTAGTAGAGGCATTTGATGCAAGAAAGCAAGCTTATGCAGCATCAGCAAAAAAAAAAAAAAAAAACCCACTTCCACTTCACCCCTCTGTTCGTTCAAAATACCTGTCCAGCTGAGCCTTAAACTTATTTAGGCTATCAACCTCCACCACAAGGGATGGCAGTCTGTTCCACCAACCAACCACCCGCTGGCTAAAGGCAAATTTCCGCACGTCTATCCTACATCTGTCTTTCCTCAATTTGAATTTATGCCCTCTCAGGTGATTTTTCTGAGCTAGAGGAAGAATCCCATCAGCATTGAGCATGCTTAAACCATTCAAGGCTTTATACACCTCTATCAGATCACCTCGCTGGTGCCTAGTCTCCAGACACTGTAATTTGCAAAACTTAAGCCTTTCCTCGTAAGAGCACCGCTTTGTTCCATTCACTAATCTTGTTGCCCTTCTCTGTACTCGTTCCAGCAGCTCTACATCCTTCTTGAAATGAGGCCTCCAGACCTGTATACAGTACTCTAGGTGTGGCCTGACCATTGCCTTATACAATGGAATAATCACCTCCTTATCCCTGCTGGAAAAATTCCTGTATATCATTGACAATACTCCATGAGCTACTCTTGCAGCCTGTCTGCACTGCTCAGAGAACTTCATATCTGCCTGCACAATCACCCCCAAGTCCCTTTCATTCTCTACCACTGTCAGTGTAGTACCACAGAGTTGATACGTTGCCCTGGGGTTGCTGTTTCCCATGTGTAGTACTTTACATTTGTCAATGTTAAACTTCATTTGCCACCTCTCAGCCCATCTGCTCAACCTTTCCAGATCCTGTTGCAGCAGTGTAGTGTCAGTAGTGTCCTTGACAACATTGCCAACCTTTGTATCATCTGCAAACTTGGACATTAAGCTTGATATACCATCAGAAATATCATTTATAAATACAGAAAACAATAATGGACCCAACACTGAGCCCTGAGGGACTCCACTAATAACATTAGTCCATGATGAGCAGTGTCCATTGATTACCACTCTCTGTCTTCTCCCACTCAACCACCCCTTTATCCATAGCAGCAATTTGCCTCCAATGTCACACTGCTCCAATTTGTGTAGCAGTCTTCCATGTGCAACAGTATCAAAAGCCTTTCTAAGATCCAAGTATATAATATCAAAGTTATTCCCTGCATCCAGTTCTTTTGTGACTGCATCATAGTATCCAATCTAGTTGGTCAGGCAAGACTTCCCCTTAACAAAACCATGCTGTGTCTGAGCTATAACTGAAGTCTTGTCTAAATGATCCTGCAGTGCTTCTTTAACCAGTGCCTCCATTAATTTTCCTGGAACAGAAGTTAAGCTCACAGGTCTATAGTTACTTGTGTCAGCCTTTGATCCTCCTTTGTGAATTGGGGTCACATTTGCACATTTCCAGTCTATGGGTACCTCCCCTGAGTCCAAGGAAGCTCTCATAATTATGGCTAAGGGTTTGCTTACTTCCTTTGCTGCCTCCTTTAATATAACTGGATAGATCCCATCCACCCCGGGTGCCTTTCTTGTGTTTATCTTCAACAGTTTCTCCTCCACTTTACTCCCAGTTATTTCAAGATTCTGTAGCTTACTGCTAGAGTTGAATACACCTCTGGCATTCCCCTTGCTGAATAACTCCTCATGTGTGAATGTCGATGCAAAATATTCATTTAGTTTGTTAGCTACCTGAGCAGGATCATCAACAGTTGACCCATCAATATCAAGTGGACCAATCTGATTCATCCCCTTCCTTCTAGAGTTTACATAAGTAAAGAACTCTTTGCTATTTTTCTTTGCATCCCTTGCCAAGGATTTCTCGTAATCTGCCTTCGCCTGCCTAACCTCCTTTGTAACTTGGTTGCATATCAACTTGTATCTATCATAGGCTTCTGTGTCATGTGTTAATTTGTAAGTATCCCATGCATTTTTCTTCTATGCCATATGCCTCATTAGTTCATCTGACATCCATTTTGGCCTAAACCTTGAACAATATTTCTTAGTTGGTATGTAAAGCCTAGTAGCTTCCAAGATATGTTCTTTGAATGCTTCCCATTTTGAATTTGCTGTTGGTAACATCATCAGTTGGTCCCACTGTATAGAATTTAAATACTGTCTCAGTCCATCGTAGTCGCCTTTACGGAAGCAATAACCCTTCCCTTTACCCCTAATGGTAGTTACCTCTTTCAGTAAATCCCACTTCAGCACACTGTGATCACTGCCACCTAGTGGTTCATTTATCTGCAGATTCTTAATGCATGAAGAATCACTGCTGATAATCAAATCAAGAGTATTACTCCCTCTAGTTGCCTCCTGAACATGCTGATGTAGAAAACAATCATCCAATAAATCCACAAAAGCCCTGCTAGTGTGTGAGTAACCAGCCCCCAAATTCCAGTCAATATCTGGGAAATTAAAATCTCCCATTATAAGACTCTCTGATTTACTGGCCCACTCTATTTCCCTGTACAGTTCCTTATTATACTCATCAGAGTCATTAGGCCTATAGCACACTCCTACTCTCAATTTTGATCTCCCAATGCTTATGTCACACCAAACTGACTCAACACTGCACTGTCCAGCGATGTCGACTGGCTTCACTTCCTTGGTTTTTATGTGTTTCTTAACTAATAGCATAACCCCTCCCCCCTTCCTATCCTGTCTATCCTTTCTGTAGACGTTGTACTCCCCAAATTGCAGTTCTGCATCCCTTATATCTGTGTGACACCACGTCTCTGATATCCCAACAATATCTGCCTTTGATGTTTTGAGCAATACCTCAAATTCATCAAATTTATTTACTAAACTCCTAGCATTGGTGTACACGCAAGTATACCTGCACCTGTTTCTATTCTTAGCTACCCTAACACAACCCATGTGTTTATTTGTACCGCAATGGCTCCCAGCAGTCTCTGAAATACCATGCATCTTGTTTTTCAGGCTTCTACTCATTCTAATAGAAGCAGTGCAAGAATCTCTTTCACCTCTGCCAGTGGCTACTGTCAATCTATTGGTCTTTGTCTCCCCCCAAGCTAGCAGTTTTCCGACCCACCTAACACTGCCTCGATAGCATCAGCAAATATTCTTGCACCCTTTCTATTTAAGTGTATCCCATCCCTGTAGAAGCAATCTCTCCTGTTAACAAGTACAGTCCAGGCTGAAAAAAATTCTACCCCTTGAGCCTTGCACAATCTTTCCAGGGCCGAATTGATCAACAAGGCTCTCATCATATACTCCCTCCTATCGTGTCTGGGCAGAATTGCAGACACTTTCAAATTCAACCCTAATTCTCGGCTTTTGTTATACCATATACCATCATCAATATCATTTATAAATACAGAAAACAATAATGGACCCAACACTGAGCCCTGAGGGACTCCACTAATAACATTAGTCCACGATGAGCAGTGTCCATTGATTACCACTCTCTGTCTTCTCCCTCTCATCCACCCCTTTATCCATAGCAGCAACTTGCCTCCAATGTCACACTGCTCCAATTTGTGTAGCAGTCTTCCATGTGCAACAGTATCAAAAGCCTTTCTAAGATCCAAGTATGTAATATCAAAGCTATTCCCTGCATCCAGTTCTTTTGTGACTGCATCATAGTATCCAATCAAATTGGTCAGGCAAGACTTCCCCTTAACAAAACCATGCTGTGTCCGAGCTATAACTGAAGTCTTGTCTAAATGATCCTGCAGTGCTTCTTTAACCAGTGCCTCCATTAATTTTCCTGGAACAGAAGTCAAGCTCACAGGTCTATAATTACTTGTGTCAGCCTTTGATCCTCCTTTGTGAATTGGGGTCACATTTGAACATTTCCAGTCTATGGGTACCTCCCCTGAGTCCAAGGAAGCTCTCATAATTATGGCTAAGGGTTTGCTTACTTCCTTTGCTGCCTCCTTTAATATAACTGGATAGATCCCATCCACCCTTCGTGCCTTTCTTGTGTTTATCTTCAACAATTTTTCCTCCACTTTACTGCCAGTTATTTCAAGATTCTGTAGCTTACTGCTAGAGTTGAATACACCTCTGGCATTCCCCTTGCTGAATAACTCCTCATGTGTGAATGTCGATGCAAAATATTCATTTAGTTTGTTAGCTACCTGAGCAGGATCATCAACAGTTGACCCATCAATATCAAGTGGACCAATCTGATTCATCCCCTTCCTTCTAGAGTTTACATAAGTAAAGAACTCTTTGCTGTTTTTCTTTGCATCCCTTGCCAAGGATTTCTCGTAATCTGCCTTCGCCTGCCTAACCTCCTTTGTAACTTGGTTGCATATCAACTTGTATCTATCATAGGCTTCTGTGTCATGTGTTAATTTGTAAGTATCCCATGCATTTTTCTTCTCTGCCATATGTCTCATTAGTTCATCTGACATCCATTTTGGCCTAAACCTTGAACAATATTTCTTAGTTGGTATGTAAAGCCTAGTAGCTTCCAAGATAAGTTCTTTGAATGCTTCCCATTTTGAATTTGCTGTTGGTAACATCATCAGTTGGTCCCAC
The DNA here is from genome assembly GCF_048544385.1 of Mastigoproctus giganteus. Lineage (NCBI taxonomy): Eukaryota > Metazoa > Arthropoda > Arachnida > Uropygi > Thelyphonidae > Mastigoproctus > Mastigoproctus giganteus. Next base: position 173,504,791 of record NC_143579.1, on the reverse strand, counting down.
TGTATAGAATTTAAATACTGTCTCAGTCCATCGTAGTCGCCTTTATGGAAGCAATAACCCTTCCTTTTACCCCTAATGGTAGTTACCTCTTTGAGTAAATCCCACTTCAGCACACTGTGATCACTGCCACCTAGTGGTTCATTTATCTGCAGATTCTTAATGCATGAAGAATCACTGCTGATAATCAAATCAAGAGTATTACTCCCTCTAGTTGCCTCCCGAACATGCTGATGTAGAAAACAATCATCCAATAAATCCACAAAAGCCCTGCTAGTGTGTGAGTGACCAGCCCCCAAATTCCAGTCAATATCTGAGAAATTAAAATCCCCCATTATAAGACTCTCTGATTTACTGGCCCGCTCTATTTCCCTGTACAGTTTCTTATTATACTCATCAGAATCATTAGGCCTATAGCACACTCCTACTCCCAATTTTGATCTCCCAATGCTTATGTCACACCAAACTGACTCAACACTGCACTGTCCAGCGATGTCGACTGGCTTCACTTCCTTGGTTTTTATGTGTTTCTTAACTAATAGCATAACCCCTCCCCCCTTCCTATCCTGTCTATCCTTTCTGTAGACGTTGTACTCCCCAAATTGCAGTTCTGCATCCCTTATATCTGTGTGACACCACGTCTCTGATATCCCAACAATATCTGCCTTTGATGTTTTGAGCAATACCTCAAATTCATCAAATTTGTTTACTAAACTCCTAGCATTGGTGTACACGCAAGTATACCTGCACCTGTTTCTATTCTTAGCTACGCTAACACAACCCATGTGTTTACTTGTACCGCAATGGCTCCCAGCAGTCTCTGAAATATCATGCATCTTGTTTTTCAGGCTTCTGCTCATTCTAATAGAAGCAGTGCAAGAATCTCTTTCACCTCTGCCAGTGGCTACTGTCAATCTATTGGTCTTTGTCTCCCCCCAAGCTAGCAGTTTTCCGACCCACCTAACACTGCCTCGATAGCATCAGCAAATATTCTTGCACCCTTTCTATTTAAGTGTATCCCATCCCTGTAGAAGTAATCTCTCCTGTTAACAAGTACAGTTCAGGCTGAAAAAAATTCTACCCCTTGAGCCTTGCACAATCTTTCCAGGGCCGAATTGATCAACGAGGCTCTCATCATATACTCCCTCCTATCGTGTCTGGGCTGTCTGAAACCACAGTACCTTTGTTCATGGGTATGGCAATAATATCCTGATCCTTCTGCAAAGAGCCCCCTTCTGAGAATGATTGTGAGCGGTTATATAGAGAAAATTGTTTGTAAGCTGTGTAATCACATTTTGGAGCATAAGAGGTCCATCTGCCTGTCTGATTTTGGTTCTGCTCTTGCAGATCATTACTGGATGAGCAGCATGTAAATCTTAATCTATATTCCCATAATTCAGATCTTAAACTGCACACCTAATTACCACCTTTGCTCATGACTGGAACTGCACCATTTGTGGGTGGCTAGTCCTAAAGTGAATCTCAACAAAGAGACATGCTTATACTCTATTATGGAGGAAGTTATCTTCCAGCATAATGAGCACTGATGATCTGCTTATTCAACAGTTAATGTATGCCATCTTGTTTCCCCAGAGCCTAACATATACATTATGTATTTGCAAAATTATGTTTGTACAGTATATACTTTTTTTTGTATCACTTGCTGTCCAGTCATATTCACCTGGTATAAAATGATAGTTAGCCATTCAATTATTTTTTAGTTGATAAATGAGGAACGTTGCTCAAAGGCTAACATGTATTGTTTTATCACTTTTGCTTCATATTCTGTGCTCCTGTCTTATTGATTTTAGTCTATTCTTTATATTTTATTTCTTTTATACTTTTAATTTTGAATTTTAATTATATAATTTATTTGTGTAGTTTTATCTCTTCAATTTGTCAGTAGATGATATGCTTATCCCCAATGTACAAGGCATTTTTAACAATATTATGTGTCATGCCTGAGTTTAAACAGAATGAGGCTTAGATAAACTACTTAAATGAGCTGAAGTTTAGTCTGGAATATGCAAGTTCTTATATTATGGTAGCAGTTTATTCTAGAGTGACATACCACTTGGATAGTACCAAAATCAAAACAATTGATAATGAAAAAGACTTGGGTACAAGACTTGGAATGGATACCAGAATGGCATTCAAGTTCATCATACACATCATTAATATAATGTATATGTAACTTCCTTTTGCACATATTATCCTGGCAAGCATTCCAGTTTCAATTTTGAGTCTGTTTGCTTGGAGTTGTAACTATACAGTCACATATGAAGTTCTCTGTGGACAGGCTGCTAGGACAGCTCAGTTCATCGGCAGTAACACAGAAAAATCTGTAAAATCCAGAATTATTAGGAAACTGTTTGCTTGGAGTTGTAACTATACAGTCACATATGAAGTTCTCTGTAGACAGGCTGCTAGGACAGCTCAGCTCATCAGCAGTAACACAGAAAAATCTGTACAATCCAGCACTGTACAATCCAGAATTATTAGGAAACCAATCCAGTATTCCTATCAAGGACTGTATTTGTCTTTAAGAATCCATGCAAAAAAGGGTGATATTTCTCTCTGTATAAGATGCTTGCAGGAATCTTGTCCTATAAAAATACGGTTAATATATTTTAACGGCCAGAAGGATTTAAACTGCATAGATAATACAATGGTCTTATTTCTCACAGAAAAATAAACTTACCTTTGCAACAAGTTACGCTGGTATTGGGCTACACTGAAAAAAATGGCCTTGCTAAAATGTTAACTGACCATTTGTTTAAAAGATGAGACTGCTCTCAGAACCAATTCTAACACTAACTGGTCCCTCATACTGATGTTGGCCTTTTACTAATCATGATTGAGAGCTGAGGGTCTCCTGTTCTTGCTGCATATTTAAAACGATCATGGTACACTTTGTTTAGAATAGCTACTCTTTCCATGAATTTGAGGGGGGGGGGTTAGTTCACTCAGTGGTTTCAGAACACTTGAAACTCGGTGATACATGTAATATCAAACAAAAATATAAAAAGAAGATGAATTCTGAAAAATAAAGATTTAGAATGTTGAACTCACTAACAGCAATATAATTATGGGTAAAAACAGTCATTACTATTCACAGATTGGAACCAAATGGGAAAAATAATCATGTAATACAATTTGCCATGAATCGATATTTTGCTGATAGATCATAATATCAAAAAAAATTAACAATAAGAAAAGCTAATCTCCATCAAATAAGGGTCCGGAAGCCTAAGTTTCATAGGAGCTGGTGCCCGACACTTTTGATGTACTCCCAACAGAGCATACTCTCAATGTTGCTTGTTTTTCTAATGGCGTTACCAAGTATGGTACAAACACATGTATATAACAAATTTGTTCTTTGGGTTGGAACTGTTTTCAGATTAAAAAATATATATATACAGTATATATATGATTGGATGTGTAGGTCTCCTTGAAAAGTTTGATTAAATTAAATGCCGAAAGCATTTTCTCACTTAGTCATGTGACATATGAGGGGCATCCAATAAATTATCTACCTATCTATGAAAGAAATGAGATAGAGGCAAAAATCTGGTTTTATTTTTCAATGTAACTCCTCTAAACTTTAATTAGCATTAGCATTAGTAGAGGCATACGATGCAAGAAAGCAAGCTTATGCAGCATCAGCCAAAAAAAAAAAAAAAACCCTCCCATTTCACTCCTCCATTCTTTCCAAATGCCTGTCCAGCTCAGCCTTAAATATATTTAGGCTATCAACTTCCACAACAAAAGATGGAAGTCTGTTCCACCAATCAACTACCCACTGGCTAAAGGCAAATTTCTGCACATCTATTCTACAACTGTCTTTCCTCAATTTGAATCTATGCCCTCTCAGGTTTTTAATCTGAGCAAGAGGAAGAATCCCATCAGCATTCACCTTGCTCAACCCATTCAAGGCCTTATACACCTCAATCAGAACATCTCGCATGTGCCTACCCTCCAGGCCTTGCAATTTGCAGAACTTAAGCCTTTCTTGGTAAGAGCACCCCTTTATACCCCTCACCAATCTTGTTGCCCTTCTTTGTACTCATTCTAGCAACTCTACATCCTTCCTAAAATGAGGCCTCCAGACCTGTACACAGTACTCAAAGTGTGGCCTGACCATTGCCTTGTACAACGGGATAATCACCTCCCTGACCCTGCTAGCAAAATTCCTATATATCATTGACAACACTCCATGACTTGCCCTGGCAGCCCGTCTGCACTGCTCAGTAAACTTCATATCTAACTGCACAATTACCCCCAGATCTTTTTCACTTTCCATTTCCCTCAGTTTAGTATCACACAGTTGGTACGTTTCTCTTGGATTATTGCTACCCATATACAGTACTTTGCCTTTGTCAATGTTAAACTTCAGCTGCCACTTCTCAGCAGATTTGCCCAACTTATCTAGATCCAGTTGGAGTAGCATACTGTCTTTACTTTCGTTAACAACCCTGCCAACCTTTGTATCATCTGCAAACTTGGACATTAAGCCTGATACACCTTCATCAACATCATTGATTAATACACAAAACAACAATGAGCCCAGCACCAAACCCTGGGGAACTCCACTAATAACATTCGTCCACGAAGAGCAGTGTCCATTGATTACCACTCTCTGTCTTCTCCCACTCAACCATCCCTTTATCCATTGTAGCAACTTACCTTAATGCCATACCGCTCCAATTTGTACAGCAGTCTTTCATGTGCAACAGTATCAAAAGCTTTCCTGAAATCCAAGTATATGGTATCAAAAATATTTTTTGCATCCAGTTCCTTTGTGACCACATCGTAGTATCCAATCTAATTGATCAAACAAGACCTCCCTTTAACAAATCCATGCTATGTCTTGAGTATTATTGCAGTCTTGTCCAGATGATCCTGCAGTGCTTCTTTAACCAGTGACTCAATTATTTTCCCCGGAACACAAGTTAAACAACAGGTCTGTAGTTACTTGTGTCATTTTTTGAACCCTCTTTGTGAATTGGTTATACTTTTGCACACCTCCAGTCCATGAGGACCTTCCCTTAGTCCAACGAAGCTCTCACAATTATAGCTAAGAGTTTGCTTACTTCTTTTGCCACCTCCTTTAATATAACTGGATAGATCCTGTCCACCCCAGGACGGGATCTATCCAGTTATATTATGCCTTCTTTATGTTTAACTTCAGCAATTTTTCCTTCACTTTGCTCTCTCTCTCTCTCTCTCTCTCTCTCAGGGTAACTTTGAAATTTTTTTTTAGGTGGTGCAGCATAAGCCTTAGGCTTCCTTGCATTATATGGCTAGTAATAATAATAATAATAATAATTACAAAATCACTTAGTTCCCTGTTAGACTTTGATAAACTTCTGGCATTCCCCTCCTTGAATAACTCCTCATGTGTGAATGTAGATGCAGAATACTCATTCAGTTTTTCAGCTACCTGAGCATGATCATCAGTAGTCAACCCATCTATGTTAAGTGGTCCAATCTGATTTCATCATTTTCCTTCTATAATTTCCGTAAGTGAAGAAGTCTTTGCTGTTTTTCTTTGCATCCTTTGCCAAAGATTTCTCGTAATCTGTCCTTGCCCGCCTAACCTCCCTCTTGACTTGATTACATACTAGCTTATATCTGCCATAGGCTTCTGTCACCTGATAATTTATATGCATCTCATACATTTTTCTTCTCTGCCATGATCCTCATTAATTCATCTGACATCCATTTAGGCCTAAACCTTGAACAGTATTTCTTAGTTGGAATGAAAAGCCTAGTAGCCTCCAAGATTAAGTCCTTGAAGGCTTCCCATTTAGAATTCAACATTGGTAACATCATCAGTTGATCCCACTGTATAAAATTTAAAAATTGTCTGAGACCTGTGTAGTCACCTTTACGAAAGCAAAAGCCCTTCCCTTTATCCTTGATGGTAGTTACATCTTTAAGTAAATCCCACAACAATACTTTGTGATCACCGTCACCCAGTGGTTCCTTTATCTGCAAATTCTTAATGCATGAATAATCACTGCTGATTATCAGATGAAGAGTGTTATGCCCTCTGGTTGCTTCTCGAACATGTTGCTGTAGAAAACAGTCATCCTATAAATCCACAAAAGTCTTGCTAGTGTGTGAGTGACCAACCCACAAGTTCCAGTCAATATCTGGAAAGTTAAAATCCCAAATTATAAGACATTCTGATTTATTGGCCCACTCTATTTCTCTGCACAATTGCCCATTATACTCATCAGATTCATTAGGCCTATAACACACACCTACTCTCATTTTCCCTTTCCCAGTGCTTATGTCACAAGGCGCCTCCGTAGCCAGGTGGGAAGGAGCAGCAGTGCATAGCACACGCTTCTTGATTAGACCGGGGTTCGAGCCCGTCGCCACCAAATATGGAGGATGCGGAAGGGTCAGGGAATGACCACCGCATATCCCGGAGCAATATGGCCTTAGTTGCTAATGCTCCTAAAAACCAAACAGCAAACAGCAAACAGCTTATGTCACACCAAACAGACTCAACATTGCATTGTCCACCAACTTCAATTGGATGCACTTCCTTAGATTTTATGTGTTTCTCAACTAACAGCATAACCCTTCCTCCCTTTCTGTCCTGTATATCCTCTCTGTACACATTGTACTCCCTAAATTCTAATTCTACACTGCTTATGTCTGTGTGACACCATGTCTCTGATATCCCAACAATATCTGCCTTTGATGTCTTGACCAGCATGTCAAACTCATCAGATTTAATAACTATACTTCTAGCACTGGTGTATATGCAAGTATACATGCACCTGTTTCTACTCTTAGTTACCCTAACACAGCCCATGTATTTACTTGTTCCACTATGACTCCCAGCAGTCCTCGAAATCTCCAGCACCTTGCTTTCCAGGCTGCTGCTCATTCTAATAGAAGCAGTGCAAGAATTACTTTTGCCTCTGCCTGCGGTCACTGTTAACCTTTTAGTATATGTATCTCCCCCTCAAGCTAGCAATTTTCCAACCCACCTTAATACACTTGTTCCATTTTGTTGGCAATGAGGAAATACCAGACAAATAAACTTCTTTAAAAAAATTCATCAAAGAATGCAGAAACAACAGACATCAGTTCATTATCATCAGCAAAGCGACGTCCACATACATTTTTCTTGCGGTGTCGAAACAGGAAATAGTCAGGGGCCAGATTGGGCCTGTAGGGTGGATAGGTAAGTTCTGTAAAGTCAAAGCATCTGCAACAGCATGTGACTTGTGCACTGGTGCATTGTCCTAAATAAGCAGCACACCTCTGGAAAGTTTTCCACACTGTTTTTCCTTTATGACATCCTGTAGATTGTACAGTAGTAGGGATGCATATGACTCCCCAGTGACTGTCTGCTTGTGTTCCAAGTAGTGAATGTACTAAATTCCATCAGCATATCCCAAAAAATGGTGGCCATAATCTTGCCGGCTGAAGGTTGTGTCTGAAATTTTTTGGGTGTGGGAGAACCCTTGTGCTTTCATTGCATTGATTCTTGCTTGGTCTCAGGATCCCAGTGATGAACCCATGTTTCATCACCTGTAGCAGTTCTGGAGATGAAAGTTTCAGGATCCCTTCTATAAATCTCTAAATTCTCCTCATCACAACACCGTACTTCAAATTGCTTCTGAACAGGGGTCAGAAATGTGGGGAACCACCTTGCACTGACCTTAATCATCCCCAAGTGTTCATGGAGGATGTTTATAACTGTTCCCTCAGATATGTCACATTCCCTAGAGATTTGGGACACCTTTAAACATTTGTCATTAAGCACAAGAGTTTCCATAGCATGGCACGTTTCTGGAGTGGTCGCTGTCATGGGCCTTCTTGGACGTTAATTATCTTTGATGATTCATGTCTAAGAAGGCCCATGACAGTGACTTGAACTGTTTTGACCAGAATTTCAACTGGTACTCTGAAGATGCACTGGTGCTATACACAGTCACCATCCTTTCATGAATGGCCTTTGGCCTATTTCCTTCTTTGGCGAGAAACTTCATGACTATACAATGCTCCAATTTCAGCAAATCCATAATTTGATACAGGTGTCTTCCTTCTTTCCGTCACAACAGCACAACCTAAAAATAGTGGGATCAAAATGAGTATGATTCAAGTTGAGATATGTAGGAACATGATAAATCATGAATCGTTGAAATATAACCATAGGAAGTACCTTAGGCAGTAGTGTACCTGGAGCAGGGTGCAGGGGGAGCAAATGCTTCCCCTGCAACATTTTTGCCTTAAATGGTGCCTATGGAAGACTCACACCAATGGCAATGGTGCCTCCATAGCCAGGTGGGCAGGAGCAGTGCATAGCACATGCTTCTTGATTAGACCAGGGTTCGAGCTCATGACGACCAAGTACGGAGGATGCAGAAAGGTCAGGGAATGACCACCACATATCACCGGAGCAATATGGCCTTAGTTGCTAATGCTCCTAAAAAGCAAATAACAAACAAACAACAGCCTACCGAAGGGTGCACAATTTCTTGACAGGGAAATAGACCATATTACAAACAAACAAAAGTGCTTATTTTGTCACCTTTGCTTCCTCTCAAGGAAAAACCTGGGCACCACACTGACCTTAGGTAGATAATTTATTGAATGTTCCACATACACAAAGAGAGATAGATTTAAATTGATGGGAGGGGATAATTAAATTGATAACTGATATGCAAAAATATTCCTTTAGTTAAAGAGTGTTGACTTTTGAAATAAATACCTACCTAATCTTGGGGACAGAGTAGGTGGTTATTTATGAAATTTCTGAATGGTATTTTTTTGAATTCAAGGAGAAATTGGAAAATTAGCTGAAAGAAATGGGAAACTGAAGTGAGAGGTTTTTTTTTTTTTTTTTATGAAAACCCCAAACACGAAAGGTATCAAAACCTATAGTACTTAGTACCGTGCATGGGTTGAAGGAGAAGTATGGGGGGAGGGGATGCCGGAAACTTTGCTCTAGAGACTAAACATGGGTGACTAAACATAGAGACGAAACAAGGTGACACTGGTTTTATATAAACACTTATTATTATAAATATATTATTTATATATATATATATATTATAAATATCTTAATCTTATTTCTCATCACTTTATAATTTGTACAGTAAATAATTTTCATAGTATTCCTTGGTTGCTTCAAAAGTCTATCCCTCTGTAACATCAGAACTTTAATTTGTTGTGTCAGCTATGGTTTTTCTCTAAATGTACTGCCACTTCGATTATACAAGTGTAATTGTACATAGTTGCAATTACTAGTGTGTTTTATTGTCTTCTTGATAAACGTAATCTGGATCAATTACCTGGATCATCTTATTTACAAAGCAATTAATATTTTCTATGAGTATTACAAGTATTACACAAAATATGGTTTACAATTCTTTCTCTAAGAAGTTGGTGTATGTATATCCAATTCAAATCTCTCAGTCTAGACTGAGTGGTCTATTATACAAGTGCTGGACTTTCAGTTGTAAAATATGAGCATCTATATCCATATCTCAAAAATTACAGAAAAATGGAATAAACAAGAAAATTTTGTTTATTAAATATTCATTATTGTTTAGTACATCCATAAGGTTATCAAACCAAAAGCTTTGATTATGCAATAATACAATATATTAGTATTTAATATGTGCATTACAGTTTTATACATCATCTTCTAACAGAATTATTTTCTGAATAAAAGAAAAAAATCTACAATAGAATATAAAGGGGGGGGGATTGTACATTGCACAAATTAAATGTGTGTTTAGAACAAAGGAAGTGCATCCAGTTAACTTGGATGGAAAGTGCAATGTTGAGTCAGTTTGGTGTGAGAAAAGCATTGGGAAAGCAAAATTCAGAGTAGCAGTGTGTTATAGGCCAAATGACTCTGATGAGTACAATGAACAACTGTACAGAGAAATAGAGTGGACCAGTAAATCAGATTGTCTTGTACTGGTGGATTTTAAATTCCCGTATATAGACTGGAACTTGTGGATTGGTTACTCACACATTAGCAACTTTTGTGGATTTGTTGGATGATTGTTTTCTACAGCAGCATATTCGAGAGGCAACCAGGGGAAGTAATATTCTTGATCTGATTATCAGTAGTGTATTATTCATGAATTAAGAATCTGCATATAAAGGGACCACTAGTGGCAGTGATCACAGTGTACTGATGTGAGATTTACTCAAAGATGTAACTACCGTCAGGGATAAAGGGAAGAGTTTTTCCTTTCGTAGAGGTGACTACATGAGTCTCAGACAGTTTTTAAATTCTATACAGTGGAACCAACTGATGATGTTACAAACAGCAGTTTCTAAATGGGAAGCATTCAACTAAGTTATCTTGGAAGCTACTAGGCTTTCCATACCAGCTAAGAAATGCTGTTCAGGGTTTAGGCCTAAATGGATGTCAGACGAACTAAAGACACTCGTGGCAGAGAAGAAAAGTGCCTGGGCTGCATATAAATTATCAGGTGATACAGAAGCCTATGGTAGATATAAGCTGGTCTGTAATCAAGTCACAAAGGAGGTTAGGCAGGCAAAGGCAGATTACAAGAAATCTTTGGCAAAGGATGTAAAGAGGAACAGCAAGAAGAAAAGACTTCTTTACTTATGTAAACTCTAGAAGGAAGGGGATGAATTAGATTGGCCACTTGATACTGATGGTTCAACTGTTGGTGATCCTGCTCAGATGGATGACAAACTGAATGAGTATTTTCCATCTACATTCACACATGAGGAGTAATTAATGGAGGAGAATGCCAAAAGTTTATCAAACTGTAACAGAGAGCTAAAGGTTTTTGTAATAACTTTGAGCAAACTGGAGAGGAGAAATTGTTGAAATTGAACATAAGAAAGACACCCGGACTGGATTGGGTCTATCCAGTTATATTAAAGGAAGCAGTAACGGAAGTAAGCAAACTCTCAGCCATGATTATGAGAGCTTTCTTGGACTCAGGGGAGGTCCCCACAGACTGGAGATGTATTAATTTATCCCCAGTTCACAAGGGGGGGGGAATCAAAGGGTGACACGAGTAATTAGAGACCTGTTAGTTTAACTTCTGTTCCAGGGAAAATAATGGAGTCACTGGATAAAGATGCATTTCAGGATCATATGGACACCACTGCAGTAATAATTCAGACACAGCATGAGTTTGTGTAAGGGAAGTCTTGTCTGACAAATTTGATTGGATACTATGCGGTCACAAAGGAACTGGATGCAAAAAATAATTTTGATATCATATACTTTGATTTTAGGAAAGCTTTTGATACTGTTGCACACGGAAGACTACTGTACAAATTGTAGCAGTAAAGCATTAAGAACAAGTTGCTACAGTGGATAAAAGGATGATTGAGAGGGAGAAGAGAGAGAGAGTGATAATCACTTGACACTGCACTTCTTGAACTAATGTTATTAGTGGAGGCCCCCTGGGTTCGATGTTGGGCCCATTGTTGTTTTGTGTATTCATCAATGATATTGATGCAGATATATCATGCTTAATGTCAAAGTTTGCAGATGATACGCAGGTTGGCAGGGTTGTCCGCAATAGGATCTAGAAAAGTTGAGCAGATGGGCTGAGAGGTGGCAAATAAAAGTTTAACATTGACAAATGCAAAGTAATGCATACAAACTGTGGGGTACTACACTCAGGGAAGTGGAGAATGAAAAAGATCTGCGGATAATTGTGCAGTCAGATATGTAGTTTTCTGAGCAGTGCAGACAGGCAGCAAAAGTAGATCCTGGAAACTTTGTAATGATGTACAGGAATTTTCCTAGCAGGGATAAGGAGGTGATTATTCCCTTGTATAAGGGAATGGTCAGGCCCCACCTTGAATACTGCATACAGATCTGGAGGCCTAATTTAGAAGGATGTAGAGCTGCTTGAACAAGTACAGAGGAGGGCAACGAGATTGGTGAGTGGAACAAAGGGTTTCCCTTACCAAGAAAGGCTTAAGTTCTGCAAATTGCATTGTCTGGAAACTAAGCACCTGCGAAGTGATCTGATTGAGGTGTACAAGGCCTTGAATGATTTCAGCAAGCTGAATGCTGATGGGATTCTTCCTCTTGCTCAGATTATGCACCTGAGGGGGCATAAATTCAAATTGATGAAAAACAGTTGTAGAACAGATGTGTAGAAATTTGCATTTGGCCAGCAGGAGGTTGATTGCTGAAACAAGCTTCCATCTGTTGTTGTGGAAGTTGACTGCTTAAATAAATTCAAGGCACAACTAGACAAACTTTTGGAGTGAATGAGTGGGTGAAATGGAAAAAACTTTTTTTTTTTTTTTGGCTGATGCTATATAAGCTAGCTTTCTTGCATCATATGCCTCTAATAAAGCTAATGCTAATGGTAACCTTTCCTATTAATTAGGCAATTATTTTCACAGGAATTAGTATTAAATTTCAACTCATGGACTACACTGGTCATTTTGTAGTAAATGATAAGTTGTTTTAACACAACTTATTTACTAAAAATTGTAAGCAGTTATCAACTGCTTATGAGTTTATATTTACTTCCAATGAAAACAAATGCGATAAGGGCTAATTAACTTTAAAAGGCCTTATGTGCATATATTTACCAAAAAATAATCACAAAAATCTGTTAACTGTATAAATTAAGGTATCACATTACATTCCACTAATGATATGAAAGATGGAATTAATAGACTATATAAATTAATTATGCATTGACATATTATAACCACATTAATTAAGCATACACTGTATAATAGGTGCCTCCGTAGCCTGGTGGGAAGGAGCAGCAGTGCATAGCACATGCTTCTTGATTAGACCGGGATTCGAGCCCGTCACCACCAAATATGGAGGATGCGGAAAGGTCAGGGAATGACCACTGCATATTTCCAGAGCAATATGGCCTTAGTTGCTAATGCTCCTAAAAACCAAATAACAACAACACTGTATAATACACAGTGTGTCTAAATTATACAGGTGTGTAAATTATAGACACAGTGTGTCTAAATTATAAATTACAGGAGTAGCTTATGTACCACAACAAGTAAAAAAAAAAAGAAAATGTGAATATAAACATGTATCCAATTCTGAACAGTTACAGAGCTATAGCGTGTTTGAATTTTATAAATGACTATGGAGTTTTGAACAAAAAATAATAATATAGCACACTTTACTAATTCATATTATGTACATGTATGCTTATTCTTATTTATTTCTTATTATTTTTTTTCATTCAGAACTTCATAGCCATTTTTAAAATTCAAAAATGTCGTTGCTCTGCAACCATTCAAAATTGGACACATGTTTATATTTACCTTTTTTTATTTGATTTAGCACACAGAACTATTCCTGTAATCAGGGATGTTCCTAGGGTATGTGGCACCTGGGTGCCAATTGAAATTTGGTGCCCCCTTTAAAATTTTCTTCATATGTGTAAGTTTCAGGTTTTCAGGTGCCCCTTGAATGTTGGTGCCCAGGTTCAGTGCACCCCTTGCACCTGTAATTATGTTGGTGTAATTGTATATGCTGAGTATCAGTTTTATTTAATATTATTAATGTCATTTGAAGACACTATTCAGTTACAACTGAAGATTCATTCTTCCTTACAAGTATCTTGTCATTTGTGATCCAGATGTATTTATTATTATTATTAATAATACCCATATGGTGCAAGGAAGCCTTTGATTTTCCACTGGGTAACCCCAGGGGCTCACATCTGGTGAGTATGGGCTTGGCACACCCAGGGTCCTCAGCTGGATATCATCATTCTTCTCTTTCTTGGTGCTTTCCTTCTAATTCTGACTCTCTCTCTCTTTCTCACACACACAGGGTAACTCAAAAAATTTTTTTAGGCTGGTGCAGCATAAGCCTCAGGCTTCCTTGCACCATATGGCTAATAATAATAATAATAATAATAATAATACTCACCAGATGTGAGCCCCGGGGTAAGATTTTATAATTATTGGCCTCAGAAGCCTGTTTGATTTTCCACTGTAAAGTTTTAAAATAAGATGTCAAATGATCATTGACATGTAGCAGTAGGAGCAGGGCTGGATTTGCATATAAGCTAAACAAGCTATAACTTAGGGCGTCACATTACAAGGAGCCTCACACCATCTTAAAAAATCCTTTTTTTAATATTTTCAAAGGTAAACTGTAAGAGAGAAGGGCCTCATACATGTTATAGCTTAGGGCTAAAACAAGTTTAAATCTGGCCCCAAGTAGGAGTGACAAATGATGCAGGAAAGCAAGCTTATATAGCATCAGCAAAAAGGAAAAAAAAAAAAAAAACGTACACACTTTGCCCATCCATACCCTCCAAGAATTTATTTATACCACCCACTTTCACAACAGCAGATGGAAGCCTGCTCAAACAATCAACCACCCTCTGGCCAAAGGCAAACTTCCAAATATCTATCCTGCAACCATCCTTCCTCAACTTGATTTTGTGTCCCCTCATGTGTGTAGTCTCAGAAAGAGGAAGAATGCCATAAACATTTAGCTTACTCAATCCATTCAAGGCTTTACACATCTCAGTCAGATTTCCCCACAGGTGCCTAGTCTCTAGACACTGCAGTTCGGCAAATTGCTGCATCTGGAGACTAGGCACCTATGAGGATATCTGATTGAGATATTTAAGGCCTTGAAAGAATGTATCAGTTAAGCACAATTATTCTATAAAGTTCAGTAATCAGAATGGATGGGAACACATAAGCATCAGTAATGTTGTGTGGACGCATTAGCTACCTTTTGTTCTATTACCCCGATGACCATTCTTTTGTAAAATTTTCCCTTTCAACCCTGGTAAAATATCACATAGTATTAGTCTAAATTGCTTAGACTCTTCAATCCACTTTTGTTTTATTGTTTGGGTAGTTATATGATAACTTCAGGTTTTTCCTTGTTCTTTTTAGCAACATAAAAAATTACAAATATCTTTGTTTAAAGTATACACTGCACTGCATGGAATTAACATAATTTAGAAATTTAATTAATTAATAACTACACATTACACAGACCTTTCTTCATCTGTGGGGAATTGGAATAGATATACAATTATGAAATTATATTCTAAGTTGCTTACAGTCTGGAAGAAATATTGTATATCTAACCCCAGGGGCTCATATCTGGTGAGTATGGGGTTGGCACACCCAGGGTCCTGAGCTGGATATCATCATTCTTCTTTTTCTTGGTGATTCCCTTCTACCTATCTCTCAGGGTAATTCAGAAAAAAAATTTTTTTTTTTGGCTGGTGCAGCATAAGCCTCAGGCTTCCTTGCACCATATGGCTAATAATAATAATAATACAATCCTCCCACCATAATTTGCTAACACAATGGAGACAGAAAGAGAGATTGTCCGGAGAAAGAAGGTGAGAAACAAAGATAGGTCAGGTTGTCAGTTAGCATCTTCATGATTAGATATGACATTTCCCTTTATTATTAGCTGCACTAAATACTGTAAAAAGCGAGGAAGCTGCTGTTGGATGTGTTGTTGCCTCTGGCCAAATTGTTAACTTGGCTACCATTAAAGTCTGGAACCTTGGAGGGTAGCTTAGGGCTAATGATTATTTTGATTACTTTGTGGGTTATTCCAACGGCTGTTAATTTGTTGCCTGTAAATCAGTTCTGGTTAAAATTCCATTGAAGAGAGTTACCTGGGAATGAGCAACAGTAACTCTCAGTTGAGAGATAGTAACTCTTACAAGTTACTATCTCACAACTTATTTGTAACAAAATCTGGCCTAAATTAGCATTAGCATTAGAATTAGTAGAGGCATATGATGCAAGAAAGCAAGCTTATATAGCATCAGCCAAAAAAAAAAAAAAAAAAAAAAAACCATCCCAAGTCACCCATCCATTCACTCCAAATGTTTGTCTAGTACTGCCTTGAACTTATTTAAGTTTACCTCTACTAAAACAGATGGAAGTTTGTTCCAACTATTAAACACCTGCTGACAAATTTCTGCACATCTATTCTACAATTGTCTTTCCTCGATTTGAATTTATGTTCCCTTGGGTGAGTAATCTGAGTAAAAGGAAGAATCCCATCAGCATTGAGCTTGCTCAAATCATTCAAGGCCTTATATACACCTCAATTAGATCACCTTGCAGGTGCTTAGTCTCCAGACACTGCAATTTGCAGCACTTAAGCCTTTCTTGGTAATAGAAACTCTTTGTTCCACTTACCAATCTCATTGTCCTTCTCTGTACTCATTCCAGCAGCTCTACATATTTCCTAAAATGAAGCCTCCAGACCTGTATGCAGTACTCAAAGGTGTGGCTTGACCATTGCCTTATACAAGGGGACCATCACCTCCTTATCCTTGCTAGCAAAATTCCTGTATATCATTTAGCATTAGCATTAGCATTAGTAGAGGCATATGATGCAAGAAAGCAAGCTTATTCAGCATCAGCCAAAAAAAAAAAAAAAAAACAACCACTACTCCCATTTCACCACTCCGTTCGTTCGAAATACCTGTCCAGCTGAGCCTTAAATTTATTTAGGCTATCAACTTCAACAACAAGCGATGGGAGTCTATTCCACAAACCAACTGCCCGCTGGCTAAAGGCAAATTTCCGCACATCTATCCGACATCCGTCCTTCCTCAATTTGAATTTATGCCCTCTCAGGTGATTATTCTGAGCAAGAGGAAGAATCCCATCGGCATTGAGCATGCTCAAGCCATTCAAAGCCTTATACACCTCTATCAGATCACCTCGCCGATGCCTAGTCTCCAGGCTCTGTAATTTGCAAAACTTAAGCCTTTCTTCGTAAGAGCAACCCTTTGTTCCATTCACTAATCTTGTTGCCCTTCTCTGTACTCGTTCCAGCAGCTCTACATCCTTCTTGAAATGAGGCCTCCAGACCTGTATACAGTACTCAAGGTGTGGCCTGACCAATGCCTTATACAAGGGAATAATCACATCCTTGTCCCTGCTAGAAAAATTCCTGAATATCATTGACAAGACACCATGAGCTACTCTTGCAGCTCGTCTGCACTGCTCAGAGAACTTCATATCTGCCTGCACAATTACCCCCAGGTCCTTTTCATTCTCTACCACTGTCAGCGTAGTACCACAGAGTTGATACGTTGATCTGGGGTTGCTGTTTCCCATATGTAGTACTTTACATTTGTCAATGTTAAACTTCATTTGCCACCTCTCAGCCCATCTGCTCAACCTTTCCAGATCCTGTTGCAGCAGCATAGTATCAGTAGTGTCCTTAACAACCCTGCCAACCTTGGTATCGTCTGCAAACTTGGACATTAAGCCTGATACACCATCATCAATATCATTTATAAATACAGAAAACAACAATGGACCCAACACTGAACCCTGAGGAACTCCACTAATAACATTAGTCCACGTTGAGCAGTGTCCATTGATTACCACTCTCTGTCTTCTGCCACTCAACCATCCCTTTATCCATAGCAGCAATTTGCCTCCAATGCCACACTTCTCCAATTTGTGCAGCAGTCTTCCATGCGCAACAGTATCAAAAGCCTTTCTAAGATCCAAATATATAATATCAAAGTTATTCCCTGCATCCAGTTCTTTTGTGACTACATCATAGTATCCAATCAAATTGGTCAGACAAGACCTGCCCTTAACAAAACCATGCTGTGTCTGAGCTATAACTGAATTCTTGTCCAGATGATCCTGCAGTGCTTCTTTAACCAGTGCCTCCATTAATTTTCCGGGAACCGAAGTTAAACTAACAGGTCTATAATTACTTGTGTCAGCCTTTGATCCTCCTTTGTGAATTGGGGTTACACTTGCACATCTCCAGTCCATGGGTACCTCCCCTGAGTCCAAAGAAGCTCTCATAATTATGGCTAGGGGTTTGCTTACTTCCTTTGCTGCCTCCTTTAATATAACTGGATAGATCCCATCCACCCCGGGTGCCTTTTTTATGTTTATCCTCAACAATTTCTCCTCCACTTTCCTCTCAGTTATTAGAAAATAATCTAGCTCACTGCCAATGTTTACTTCACCTACGACATTCCCCTTCCTGAATAACTCCTCATGTGTGAATGTAGATGCAAAATACTCGTTTAGATTGTTAGCCACCTGAGCTGGATCCTCAACTGTTGAACCATCAACATCCAGTGGACCAATCTGATTCATCCCTTTCCTTCTTGAGTTTAAATAGGTAAAGAACTCTTTTCTGTTTTTCTTTGCGTCCTTTGCCAAGGATTTCTCATAATCTGCCTTTGCCTGCCTAATTTCCTTTGTGACTTGGTTACAGACCAACTTATATCTACCATAGGCTTCCATGTCACCCATTAATTTGTATGTATTCCATGCATTTTTCTTCTCTGCCATATGTCTCATTAGTTCATCTGACAAGACACCATGAACTACTCTCTTGCAGCCTGTCTGCACTGCTGAGAAAACTTAATATCTGACTGGACAGTTACCCCAGATCCTTTTAATTCTCCACTACCCTGACTGTAGTACCACCTAGTTGGTACGTTACTCTGAGGTTACTGCTACCCATATGCAGTATTTGCATTTGTTGCCACCTCTCAGTCCATCTGCGCAACTTTTCCAAATCCTGCTGGCAAAGCGTAGCATCGTTACTGTCATTAACAACCCTGCCAACCTTGTACCGTCTGCAAACTTTGATATTAACACTGTTAAACCTTCATAAATATCATTGATAAATACAGAAAACAACAATGGGCCCAACACTGAACCCTGGGGATCTCCACTAATAACATTAGTCCAAGAAGAGCAGTGTCCATTGATTACCACTCTCTGTCTTCTCCCACTCAACCATCCTTTTATCCATTGTAGCAACTTTCCCTTAATGCCATACTGCTCCAGTTTGTACAGTAGTCTTTCATGTGCAACAGTTTCAAAAGCTTTCCTAAAATCCAAGTATATGATATCAAAATTATTTTTTGTATCCAGTTCCTTTGTGACCACATCATAGTATCCAATCAAATTTATCAGACAAGACTTCCCCTTAACAACCCATGCTGTGTCTGAATAATAACTGCAGTCTTGTCTAGATGATCCTGCATTGCTTCTTTAAGCAGTGACTCCATTATTTTCCCTGGAATAGAAGTTAAACTAACAGGTCTGTAATTACTCATGTCACCCTTTGATCCCTTTTGTGAATTGGGGACACATTTGCACATGTCCAGTCCATGGGAATCTCCCCTGAGTCCGAGGAAGCTTTCATAATTATGGCTAAGGGTTTGCTTACTTCTTTGCTGCTTCCTTTAATATTACTGGATAGATCCAATCCACTCCAGGTGCCTTTCTTATGTTCAGTTTCAACTATTTCTCCTCAACTTTGCTCTCAGTTATTACAAAATCATTTAGCTCCCTGCCAGAGGCGTTTGTAAACTTCTGGCATTCCCCTTCCTGAATATCTCCTCATGTGTGAATGTAGATGTGAAATACTCATTCAGTTTGTCAGCTACGTGAGCAGAATCATCAACCGTCGAACCGTTGATATCAAGTGGACCAATCTGATTCATCCCCTTCCTTCTAGAGTTTACATAAGTAAAGAAGTCTTTGCTGTTTTTCTTTGCATCCTTCGCCAAAGATTTCTTGTAATCTGCCTTTGCTTGCCCATCCTTTGTAACTTGATTACAGACTATGTTATATCGACCACAGGCATCTGTGTCTCCTGATAATTTATATGCATCCCATGCATTTTTATTCTCTGCCACAAGTGACATTAGTTCATCTGATATCCATTTAGGCATGATTGTGATTCAGTGCTCAGTTAATTCTGAAAACCACTAAAACACACACCATCTCCTATAATGAGATAATTTGAAAACACTTTATAATATTTTCAATATATTGCTTAAAAGTAACTTTCACATTTGTAACCTAGACTCAAGAAGTTCTGCTTGCTCTTTGGATAAGTTTAAATCATCATTCAACTCTTCTTGCTATCTCACATCTGGTGAGTATGGGCTTGGCACACCCAGGGTCCTGAGCTGTATATCATCATTATTCTCTTTCTTGGTGATTCCCTTCTACTTCTCTCTGTCTCAGGTTAACTCAGAAATTTATTTTAACTGGTGCAGCATAAGCATCAGGCTTCCTTGCACTATATGGTTAGTAATAATAAGAATAATAATAATAAGTGCAGTGCATAATAATTTTCTGGTTGGTTGGTCAAAGCTATTGATGTGGATGGATGTTGAAAGAAGTGAATTGTCCAGTAAAGTGTGCAACACAAGAATTTCCTATATCCTATGATTTTGGGTTATCTGATATGAGCAGGTCTTCATTATGTGGAACAGGCCTTATTGCAGATATTTTATGATATTTGATGCTGAGCTTGCTTTTACTGGACATACCTGATATATTTTGTCATATAGAAATAAACAATCGTCAAGTAGAAGTAAACAATCGTCAATTGGTTGCACAGTTTTCGCCACATCATAGGAACAAATAAAACGAATACTTTTTCTTTTCCTAATTAGCCACATTAGCATTAGTAGAGGCATATTATGCAAGAAAGCAAGCTTATACAGCATCAGCCAAAAAAAAAAAAAAAAACTGCTCCCATTTCACCCCTCCATTTGTTCTAAATACCTGTCCAGCTCAGCCTTAAATTTATTTAGGCTATCAACTTCCACAACAAAAGATGGAAGTCTGTTCCACCAATCAACTACCCGCTGGCTAAAGGCAAACTTCCGCACATCTATCCTACAACTGTCTTTCCTCAATTTGAATCTACACCCTCTCAGGTGATTATTCTGAGCAAGAGGAAGAATCATCAGAATTGAGCATGCTCAACCACTCAGGGCTTTATACACCTCAATCAGATCACCTTGCAGGTGCCTTAAGCCTTTCTTCATAAGAGCAACCCTTTAGAGCTGTTGTAAATTTACAATTTACAACAGCTCTACATCCTTCTTAAAATGAGGCCTCCAGACCTGTATACAGTACTCAAGGTGTGGCCTGACCATTGCCTTATACAAGGGGATAATCACCTCCTTATCCCTTCTAGAAATATTCATGTATATCATTGACAAGACACCATGAGTTACTCTTGCAGACCATCTGCACTGCTCAGAAAACTTCATATCTGCCTGCAGAATTACCCCCAGGTCCTTTTCATTCTCTACCACTGTCAGTGTAGTACCACAGAGTTGATACGCTACTCTGGATTTACTGCTTCCCATATGTAGTACTTTACATTTGTCAATGTTAAACTTCATTTGCCACCTCTCAGTCCATCTGCTCAACTTTTCTAGATCCTGTTGCAGCAGCGTACTGTCAGATTGTGGAGCCCAATATTGTCTGATTACTAATCTTCTGACCAAAGTACAAGGAATATACATGTTAAGTAATACCGTAGATTTTCTTTCTCAAAGTTTTTATTGTTAAACATCCACGCATGTATTAGAAATTTTAAGCATGATTCAAACACTTTCTTTGCTTCTGCTTAAACATTTTAATAATATAATGCTAAGCAAAACACAGATGAAACAAACAATATGCAATAGATGTACAAATAAACTGTACACACACTCACACTACAACTCTTTCTGTGACAGAAAGAGGTGAGAGGGAGATAGACAAGGTTCAACATATTAATGCTCTTCAACATTACTGACATCTGTGAACTGACATCTCTTCATTGTTTTCGTAAATGATCTTCCTTCTTTCATCTACACCTCCAATGTTCAAGTTGCTCTCTATGCAGATGATCTTAAGATCTACTCAGCAGTGAAGGAGACTACCGATTCTCAACAACTTCAATGTGCTCTCAATAAATTCTCTCTGTGGCTATCTCTGAATGGCTTGTCTGCTAACCCCTCGAAGTGCAACGTTATCTCTTTCTCATCTTGCAGATCTCCACAACTAATGAATACGGAGTATAGTATTAACTCTGTGATCATCGAAAGGTGTGACCAAGTTAACGACTTAGGGATTCTCTTTTCCAGCAGTGCTAAATTCGATGCCCATGTCCTTAAAATCACCAGCAAAGCATTCAAAACACTGGGATTCATCAAACGGAACACATACAAGTTCAAAAACTACAGATATGTGGTTATCCTTTATAAAACTATTGTACTGCCAATCCTTGAATTCAGTTCACCCATCTGGAATCCTCACACAAAGACTTTAACTAACAAAATTGAAGCAGTCCAAAAAAACTTTATCCGTTACCTTACGTACCGCAATCCTCTATTCTATCACTCAGTGTATTATGAATCGCTGTGTGATTACTTTCATCTAAGGCCTCTGTGCACTAGAAGAGTTACTGCTGACATCGCCCTCCTAGCCAAAGTAATCACTGGAATTTATGAAGCATCTGATATCCTGAGTAAAATAAACTTCAATGCTCCCTGTAGACAAGTCAGGAACCTTACACCGTTTCGCCTTGACTCTGCCAACACGGACTTAATGAAGTTCAGTCCACTGAACAGAATCAGCAAATCAGCAAATGACTCTCTCATTGACTTCTTTGACAACTCCCAATCACTGATGAACTCCATCCACAAGTTTGCCTCTTCACTTAAACTGCAAAGTGACTAGCTCACATCTAATTATTGTAGCTTATTATTTGTTATATTATTTTTCTATTCTCTAAAGGATTAATTATTACTTGTTTTACCGGTAACTTAACTTAATACAATCCTCTTTTGTACATATGCTTTATTGTTTGAATTTGTATCAATGTTTATCGTCCTGTAGGATTTCACATTATTGTTATTATGTTTATTGATCTGATCTCAGATACACTGTTAATGGTTACCTGTTGTGTATCTTTTTATTAATAAAATAAAATAAAATAAAATAAAAATAAAACATATGCAAATATTATTATTTGCAGGAAATACAACAGAGCAGTGTCACATAAGGTGCATTTCTAAGGTTTGGCCATAAGTGTAAAAATTCCTAGTTATGCTTCTTCTAGGGCAGGGGTTGGCAACCTGTGGCTCGCGAGCCCAGCATGTAACTGCAGCTCTTTACCTTTTAGCCTACATGAAGCACAATTTGAAATGGAAAAAATCAAGGACATGTGGAGTGCACGACTAAAATGCCTTAAAACTGAAATTGAGGATTTGGAGAGGTAAAGAGGCTGCCTTTGCAGTTCTACACAAATGGATGGCGATAGACGAGTTGAAAAAACAAGCCCAAATTGTGTGCGATGCATGGAGTAGCTTATCGGACATGTATATAAATTTGAAAATATTTGCATTTGGACATCTCTCAGTTTTTGGTTCGACAAATTTCTGTGGCCAAATATTTTTGAACATGAACTATATTAAAAATAAATCAATAATATATTAAAAAGAAATCAAGAAAACATCTGAACAATGCGATCTCTCAGCATGTTTAAAGATGAAAATTACGGCATACTCGCCTGATGTTCAGAGACTCGCTCAAGAAGTTCAGCAGCAAAAGTCACATTAATTCATATCTAATTGGATGTTTGCTATTTTTTTCAGTGTTAATAAATAATATTTCAGAATATATATATATTTTTAATAAAACGCCTTCCTACTCTATTCCATTTCTTAAAAAACTTCCCCCCCCCCAGCTTGAACTGAGGTGCAGCTCTTCAGATTCTCTTTTTTTTTTTTTTTTTTTATTAGATCAAAAATGGCTCTTCACTCAAAAAAGGTTGCCTACTCCTGTTCTAGGGTATGGTGCTTCAAGATCTAAATAACCTCAGCAGATGAACTGGAAAATGGGAATTGAGGTTTAACAGTGATAAATGCAAAGTACTGTATTTGGGTAGCCTTAATACTTCCTTTGGTTTGGAATTAAACCAAAGGAAGTATAGTATGAAGCTGCTGGAACAGCCCATTGAATTCTGTCAATGATATACAGAAACTTTTCCAGCAGGGACAAAGAAGCGAATGATCTAATTTTATTAGGCAATGGGTATTTCACATCTGGAATACTGTATGCAGGTTCAGAAACCTCACTATAAGAAGGATATAGTTCTGGGTACAAAATGATATTCTTACCAAGAAAGCCTGCAACTGAGGTGTCTTTAAAAGGTCTAAATAAACTAAACACTGATGTCATCTTTACTCTTTCTCGGAGGAAACACATAAGGAGCAAAATTTAAAATGGAAAATGTTTCCTGCAGAATAGATGTGATACAATTTACATTCAGTCAAAGTAGTTAATCATTGGAATAAAATTCAACTTAATATTGTGAAGGTGGATAGTTTTAATAAATTTAAAGAAGGAATGGGTAAATGAAATAGTATTCTTTTTTTTTTTTTTGCTGATGCTGTGTAAGCTTTGCTTTTGCATCATGTTGCCAATACTAATACCAACTGACAAGTTCTCAATGATGGATAGTGTACAAAAATTCTGCTCTGTTAATTTCACATTTAATTATTTTAAAAATAAAATAGTAGTGCAAACTGTGCAGGGCTCCACCATTTACATAAAACTGACACCAGTTATTATTATGTAGGTCCTTACATACTTTTTCACTCAATCCAGTTGGCATGACATGTTTAATCTACAGACTAGTATTAGTGGTAGCAAATGATGCAAGAAAGCAAGCTTATAGAGAAAAAAAAAAAATCCAACAATCAACCACCCACTGGTTAAAGGCAAACTCCCATACATCTATCCTGCAGCCATCTTTCCTCAACTTGAATTTATGCTCCTTCATGTGTAGTCTCAGCAAGATAAAGAATGCCATTAACATTGAGCTTACTCAATCCATTCAAGGCTTAAACAGTATTTATTGATATTGATGAAGGTACTCAGATCTACTCGCAGGTGTCTAGTCTCAAGATGCTGCAATCTGCAGAACTGAAACCATTCTTGGTAAGAGCACCTATTTGTTCCCTTCTCTATACTCATTCCAGCAGATCTACATCCTTCCAAAATGAGACCTAAAGAGCTGTACACAGTACTAAACATGCAGCCTGACCATAGCCTTGTATAAAGGGATAATCACCTCTTTATTAATGCTAGCAGAGTTCCTGCTTATCCTTGAGCTACAAGAAACCCCATGGGCTCTCCTGGAAGCCTGTCTGCAGCGCTCAGAGAACTTCATATATGACTGCACAATTACCCCCAGGTCTCTTTAGTTCTCCACTAAGCTGAGTTTAGTACCACATAGTTAATGTTACTCTGGGATTACTGTTACCCATATGCAGTACCTTGCATTTGTCAATGTTAAACTTCAACTGCCATTTCTCAGTCCATGAGCCTAATTTTTCTAAATCTTGTTGATAAACTCACCTTGATCACTTTAGTTAATTAACCACCCTGCCAACCTTACTTCATCTGCAAACTTAGACATTAAGCCTGAATATACCTTCATCAATATCATTAATAAATACTGAATACAAAAATGGGCCCACCGCTGAACCCTGGGAGACTCCACTAATAACATTAGTCCACAAAGAGCAGTGTCCATTGATAACCACTCTCTGCCTTCTCCCTTCCCTTTATCCATAGCAGTAACTTGCCCTTAATCATACACTGCTCCAGTTTGTACAGCAGTCTTTTATGTACAACAATATCAAAAGCGTTCTTGAAATCGAAGTATATGATTGGAGAAGAAACTGTTGAAGTTAAACATAAAAAAGGCACTTGGGGCAGATGGAATCTATCCAGTTATAATGGAAGCGGCAGCAAGGCAAGTAAGCAAACCCTTAGTCATAATTATGAGAGCATCCTTAGAGCCAGTTGAGGTCCCCATGGACTGGAGATGTGCAAATGTATCCCCAATTCACAAAGGGGGGTTCAAAGGGTGACACAAATAATTATAGACCTGTTAGTTTAACTTCTATTCCGGGGAAAATAATGGAGTCACTAGTTAAAGAGGTGATACAGGATCACCTAGACAAGACAGCAGTAATAGTTCAGACACAGCGTGGGTTTGTCAAGGGGAAGTCTTGTCTGACCAATTTGATTCGATACTACGATGTGGTAACAATGGAACGGGATGCAAAAAATAATTTTGATATCATATACTTGGATTTCATGAAAAGACTGCTGCACATGGAAGACTGCTATGAAAATTGTAGTGGTATGGCATTAAGGGCAAATTATTGCAATGCATAAAGGGATGGTTGAGTGGGAGAACAGCAGAGAGTGATAATAAATGGACACTGCTATACGCGGACTAATTTTATTAGCGGAGTGCCCCAGGGTTCGGTGCTGGGCCCATTGTTGTTTTGTGTATTTATCAATGATATTGATGAAGGTATATCAGGCCTGATGTCAAAGTTTGCAGATGATACAAAGGTTGGCAGGGTTGTTAATGACAGTAAAGGCAGTATGCTACTGTAACAGGATCTAGAAAAATTAGGCAGATGGGCTGAGAAGTGACAACTGAAGTTTAACATTGGCAAATGCAATATGCGTAGCAGTAGTCCAAGAGAAATGTACCCACTGTGTGGTACTACACTCAGGGAGGTGGAGAATGAAAAAGACCCAGGGGTAATTGTGCAATCAGATATGAAGTTCTCTGAGCAGTGCAGATGGGCTGCCAGAGCAGGTCATGGAGTTTTGTCAATGATATACAGCAATGCCCCCACAGCACTGGTAACTGGTACCGAAACTATTCCGTGTTATGTGAAACCGTGCTGATTGAGGTATAATTATAATGGGTTTTAATTGAATGCATACCAGAGAAACAGTCTATAAACAAATTATAATAAATTTATAAACAATTTGCACTTGATAGCCAATTAAAAGGATTTAAAATTTTTAAAAAAATTGCAAAAATTTTATTAATGAAAAGGTAACATCATGAGAGATGAGAAAAAAAAGCTTTGAAAAAGCAGTTGTTTATTTAGGTATTTCAATAATGAAGTCTGGTGATGGCATCTCTTATTTTTCTCAGCATACAAGTCTTTGTAGCACTGAATCCCATCTTGTAAAATTTGCCATACCTTGATGCTACATTCAACATTCGGATCTCCATTCGTAATCACCTCACAGGCCATTTCAACCCCCCAAAAAACTTTCTCCAGTTCTTCTGTTGAAAACTGTTTTGGTGGCACTTCAGTGATATCCACTTCAGAATTGTTTTCCTCTTCTGCATATGCAGTTTGCTTGTCAATTTCAAGGAGAGTCGCATCATCTAAGCCACACGTGAGTCAATATGGTCATGTACATTGGCAGGGTCCAAAGTTTCAAATCCTAAGTCTTTTCCGACCTTCGCAATGTCTTCGGAAATTATCTGAACTTGCGATTCAAAACCAGTGAAATCATTTACCAAATGAGGCAAAACATACTGCCAAACAGAATGCATGTTGTTGGCAGTGATTTCTAGCCAAGATGCGGATCTATTTTCGATCGTATTTAAAGGGGTTAAAAATAAATTTCGAAATGAAAAGTTTGAAAAACTATCGTGTCGTCTTATCGAGATGGAATTAAGAATACTGAACACTGTTGCACGTTGCAGCTGGCTGCCTGAAGGGAGCTATTGTCACATGTGAATTGTAGACAATAGAGTTGGCACTGCAGCATATATGTATAGTACCTGTCTAGCTATTGAATGAGTTTTAATATGTACAGTAAATTTTCGGCTTAAGCTTAATTGAAAACAGTGTTATAGTGAAACCCGTGCTAAGCGAGATATTGCTGTATAGGAATTTTGCTAGCAGAGACAAGGAGATGATTATCCCTTTGTATAAGGCAATGGTCAGACCACACCCTGAGTACTGTATACAGGTCTGGAGGCCTCATTTTAGGAAAGATGTAGAGTCGGGTCGGAACACACCGGAACAACATTCCGGTACTTTTTTATAAATTTCATAATAGAAAATCATTAAATTTATACACCTAATATTATGAAACAATGGCATAATCAAAGGGGAGGGAGAAATATCTATTTTACCCATTGCTACTAAAAATATATATTAATAGCAATCTTTAAAATTAATAGATTTCTTTAAAAATATACTTAAAAACAAAAATATAAATTTCGTAATGAAACTTGAACGTTTCTTACTAAAATAAAGAGATCCAATGAATGAGATATACTGTGATGTGTGCGAACGCTGCATTTTGATTCGTCATGAGCTGAATGCTACAACTGGTCGTTCTATGAACCGTGAGTCTGAAGTCTGATTCAGTTACTGTACAGTCGATGTGGCGTTATCATATAGTTCTAGTACTATTTTTTTTAGCAATACACCTCTGATGTAGAGTTGCTATAACAAGTACAGAGAAGGACAAGAAGGTTGGTGAGAGGAACAAAGGGATGTTCTTACAAAGAAAGGCTTAAATTCTGCAAGATGCAGCAGCTGGAGACTAGGCACCTGCCAGGTGATCTGATTGAGGTGTATAAGGCTTTGAATTGTTTGAGTAGGCTCAATGCTGATAGGATACTTCCTCTTGCTCAGATTAAGAACCTGAGGGGGCATATATTCAAATTGAGATAAGACAGTTGTAGAATAGATGTATGAAATTTGCCTTTAGCCAGTGGGTAGTTGATTGCTGGAACAGACTTCTATCTATTGTTGTGAAAGTTAAAAACTTAAATAAATTTAAGGCTAAAGTAGACAAACGTTTGGAGTGACCAAATGGGTGAAATGGGAAGTGTTTTTTTTTTTTTTTTTGGCTGATGCTGTATAAGCTTGCTTTCTTGCATCATATGCCTCAACTAATGCTAAATCCATACTGTGCCTGCAGTATAACTGCATTCCTGTATGGATAGTCCTGCATTACTTCTTTAACCAGTGACTCAATTATTTTCCCTGGAACAGACTTTACACTAAGTGTCTGTAATTACTCATGCCATCTCTTGATCCCCTTTGTGAATTGGGGATACAATTGCACATCTAAAGTCCATGGGGGTCCTCCCCTGAATTTAGAGGTGCTCTCATGATTATAGTTCAGGGTGTGTTTACTTCCTTTGCTGCCTCCCTTAATATAATTTGATAGATTCCATCCACTCCAGGTGCCATTTTTATGTTTCACTTCAACAATTTCTTTTCCACTTTCTTTTCAGTTAATATAAAATCATTTAGCTGCCTGTTGCCATTTGATTAACTTCTGGTATCTCCTTCCCTGAAGAATTTCTCATATAGGAATGTATATGCAAAATACCTATTCAGTTTGTCAGCAACCTAAGCAGGGTCATCAACAATCAAAACATTGAAATCAAGCGGCCCAATGTGATTCATCCCCTTCCTTCTAATGTTAATTAGCATTAGCATTAGTAGAGGCATTTGATGCAAGAAAGCAAGCTTATGCAGCATCAGCCAAAAAAAAAACCCACTTCCACTTCACCCCTCTGTTCGTTCAAAATACCTGTCCAGCTGAGCCTTAAACTTATTTAGGCTATCAACCTCCACTACAAGGGATGGAAGTCTGTTCCACCAACCAACCACCCGCTGGCTAAAGGCAAATTTCCTACATGTCTTTCCTCAATTTGAATTTATGCCCTCTCAGGTGATTTTTCTGAGCTAGAGGAAGAATCCCATCAGCATTGAGCATGCTCAAACCATTCAAAGCTTTATACACCTCTATCAGATCACCTCGCTGGTGCCTAGTCTCCAGACACTGTAATTTGCAAAACTTAAGCCTTTCTTCGTAAGAGCACCCCTTTGTTCCATTCACTAATCTTGTTGCCTTCTCTGTACTCGTTCCAGCAGCTCTACATCCTTCTTGAAATGAGGCCTCCAGACCTGTATACAGTACTCTAGGTGTGGCCTGACCATTGCCTTATACAAGGGAATAATCACTTCCTTATCCCTGCTGAAAAAATTCCTGTATATCATTGACAATACTCCATGAGCTACTCTTGCAGCCCGTCTGAACTGCTCAGAGAACTTCATATCTGCCTGCACAACCACCCCCCAAGTCCCTTTCATTCTCTACCACTGTCAGTGTAGTACCACAGAGTTGATACGTTGCTCTGGGGTTGCTGTTTCCCATGTGTAGTACTTTACATTTGTCAATGTTAAACTTCATTTGCCACCTCTCAGCCCATCTGCTCAACCTTTCCAGATCCTGTTGCAGTAGCATAGTGTCAGTAGTGTCCTTGACAACCCTGCCAACCTTTGTATTGTCTGCAAACTTGGACATTAAGCTTGATATACCATCATCAATATCATTTATAAACACAGAAAACAATAATGGACCCAACACTGAGCCCTGAGGGACTCCACTAATAACATTAGTCCACGATGAGCAGTGTCCATTGATTACCACTCTCTGTCTTCTCCCCCTCAACCACCCCTTTATCCATAGCAGCAATTTGCCTCCAATGTCACACTGCTCCAATTTGTGTAGCAGTCTTCCACGTGCAACAGTATCAAAAGCCTTCCTAATGTAAGCATAGAAGTCTTTTTCTGCTGTTCTTTGCATTCTTTGCCAGAGACATCTCGTAATTTGTCTTTGCTTGCCTAACCTCCTTTGTGACTTGATTATAGACTAGTTTATATTGTCATAATGGAGTTAATTTTTCCTGTTTTAATTGTTTCTAAAACATCTCCCCTCTTTTCCATCACGTGCTGTCCAGGTGCACGAGACGAATACTGGAGAGTCCAATTAGATCTCAGGCTTATGTAAAGTCTGGAGGATCTTCTCCCTTCAAAAACTGGGTCCTGGGAGACCCAAGAGAAGAGAGTGGAGGAGAGTGTTGTCGTCGAAGCAGTTTTTGACCATAGTGCACGAAACATGTCGGGACAGTATTTCTTTGTGGTATGGTATCTGTGTTGTCATCGAGGTGAGGGCCACCGCCCAACTCGTCCGGATGAAGTTTCCCATGAGAGGAGAGCAAGGGAGCGAGAGAGAAGAATGGGGTAAGTGAGAATCCCTTTTCATAAGAGTGAAAGGATTGTGGGGAAATAACTGAACAGAAAATATTCATGTTAATTCTTACTCATAATGAACAATGATTTCTTCCTAAGATTTACTATATTAAGCATGATATGTATTGTATGTAGCGGAACCTAATTTTGGAGAATAGTATGAATTTTAAATGGTTAATACATGGTTATAAGTAGATGTTTGAATATCCCATTTTCTTAAATGTTATACTAAGGAATAAGTTAAGAGTAGGATGCTGAAACCTAAGTAATGGTGATAGCCACTTATATGAATATTCTATATCATGTAAATTACTATGTTTATTATTATTAGCCATATGGTGCAAGGAAGCCTGAGGCTTATGCTGCAATGGCCAAAAAAAAAAAAAAATTTCCCTATTACCCTGAGAGAGAGAGAGAGAGAGAAGTAGAAAGGAATCACCAAGAAAGAGAAGAATGATGATATCCAGCTCAGGACCCTGGGTGTGCCAAGCCCATACTCACCAGATGTGAGCCCCCTTTGTAAAGGGGTACCAAAATATCCAAATGAGTTATTGTAGTATATCTCTATATTTGTGAACATCGTATTTTAATAATGAGATTTTAAAAGAATGCAAGTGATGCATACACGTGTTTTTATATATTCAATAAATGTTTGTTATGTTGAAATTTTGCCTCATTGCTAAGCTCCTATTCACACTAGTAATCATCAGACTTAGATAAGAAGAAATAGAAAAAGGGTTATTGCAATGTCGGAGAACCTGAATTCATAAGTTCCTCAATATCACACAACGCAAAACAAATTCAAACTGCGACATTGGAAGAGATGAGTTTTTCTCCCCTTTTCTATGTTGAGTGTACAAGATTTTGCTCTAATCATGACCACTAGACAAACACATTACACCGAATCTACATTGAGGGTGCAAAATATTGGGAGCACCTCACTTCCCCGAAAAGCATAATGCAAGTGCCACATCGAAAATCAGGGTAACACCTGTAACACTGATGATGCAACAAACAAACCCCCTGGATAACACTGGTGCTGTAACATACACCTGTGTAGCAATATCTACCATAAGCTACATACTATAAATTATCACCTGATAATTTATATGCATCCCGTGCATTTTTATTCTCTGCTACAAGTGTCATCTGACATCCATTTAAGTCTTAACCATGATAAACTTAACATTATTTGACCTTAGGTATCTAAATTAAAAAAAATCTCTTTTATTGCATACACTGTTCCAATGTCATTCAAAACCGGCAGAATTACTTAACAAGTACAGGTCAATGTGTGGGTCAGAAAACTGCTACCTTGGGGGGATGCACGGACTAGTAGGTTAACAGCAGCTGTTGGCAGAGGTGAAAGTGATTCTTGTACTGCTTCTATTGGAATGAGCAGCAGGCTGGAAAACTAGGTGCGGGGGATTTCAGAGACTGACTGCTGGGAGTCATCACAGAAAAAGTAAATAAATGGGCTGTGTTAGGGTAGCTAAGAATAAGAATGTGTGTATGTATACTTGTGTGTACACCAATGCTAGGAGTTTGGTAAATAAATTTGATGAATTTCAGGTGTTGGTCAGAACATCAAAGCAGATATTGTAGGAATATCAGAGACATGGTGTCACACAGATATAAAGAATGCAGAATTGGAATTTGGTGAGTACTATGTGTACAGGAAGTTTAGACAGGATATTACTTAAGAAACACAAAATCTGAGGAATTGCAGCCAGTTGACATGGGTGGACAGTGCAGTGTTGAGTTAGTTTGGTGTGACATAAGCAATGGAAAAGCAAAATTGAGAGTAGGAGTGTGTTATAGGCTAAATGACTCTGATGAGTATAACAAACAACTGCACAGAGAAATATAGAGTGGACCAGTAAATCACATTGTGTTATAATGGGGGATTTTAAATTCCTAGATATTGACTGGATTTTATGGGTTGGTCACACACACACACTAGCAAGGCTTTTGTGGATTTATTGGATGATTGTTTTCTATAGCAGCATATTTGGCAGGCAACTAGAGGGAGTAACACTCTTGATCTAATTATCAATAGTGATTCTTCATGCATTAAGAACCTGCAGATAAAGGAACGACTAGGTGGCAGTGATCACAGTGTGTTGATGTGGGATTTACTTAAAGTAGTAACTACCATCAGGGGTAAAAAGATGGGTTTTTGCTTTTGTAAAGGTGACTACAGTGGTCTGAGACAGTTTTTAAATTCTATATGGTGGGACCAACTGACGATGTTACCAACAGCAAATTCTAAGTGGGAAGCATTCAAAGAATTAATCTTGATAGCTACTAGGCTTTTCATACCAACTAAGAAATATTGTTCAAGGTATAGTGTTAGGCCTAAATGGATGGCAGATGAACTAATGAGACATGTGACAGAGAAGAAAAATGTATGGGATACATATAAACAGGTGCCACAGATGCCTATGGTAGATATAAGCTGGTCTGTAATCAAGTTGCAAAGGAGGTTAGGCAAGCAAAAGCAGATTACTAGAAATCTTTGGCAAAGGATGCAAAGAAAAACAGCACACTTCTTTACTTATGAAAACTCTAGACGGAAAGGGTTGAATCAGATTGGTCCACTTTATATCGATGGTTCAACTGTTGATGATCCTGCTCAGGTAGCTAACAAATTGAATGAGTATTTTGCATCTATATTTACACCTGGAGTTATTCCGGTGGGGGTGGAGAGATGCCAGAGGTGTATTAAACTCTGGCATTGAGCTAAATGATTTGTAATAACTCAGAGCAAAGTGGAGATGAAATTGAAGATAAACATAAGGCACCTGGGGCGGATGGGATGTATCCGATTATATTAAAGGAGGCAGCAAAGGAAGTAAGTAAACCCTTAACCATAGCTATGAGAGCCTCCTTGGACTCAGGGTAAGTACCCATGGACTGGACATGTGCAAATGTGACCCTAATTCATAAAGGATGATCATAGGGGGACAAGTAATTACAGACCTGTTAGTTTAACTTCTGTTCCGGGGGAAATTAATGGAGGCACTGGTTAAAGAAGCACTACAGGATCATCTAGACAAGATTTCAGTTAATAGTTCAGTCACACCATAGGTTTGTTAAGGGAAAGTATTGTCTTACCAATTTGATTGGATACTATGATGTGGCCAAAAAGAAACTGGATGCAAAGAAAAATTTTGATATCATATACTTGGATCTTAGAAAGGCTTTTGATTCTATTGCACATGGAAGACTGCTACACAAATTGGAGTAGCATGGCAATGGAGGCAAACTGCTGCTATGATAAAGGGATGGTTAAGTGGGAGAAGACAGAGTGTTATTCAAGGATCACTGCTCTTGGTGGACCAATGTTATTAGTGGAGTACCCCAGGGTTCAGTGTTGTTTTCTATATTTATTAATGATATTGATGATGGAATATCAGGCTTAATGTCTAAGTTTGCAGATGACACGAAGGCTGGCAGGGTTGTTAATGACACTAATGATAGTGCACTACTTTTTTTTTTTTTTTTTTTTGCAACAGGATCTAGAAAAGTTGAGCAGATGGGCTGGGAGGTGGCAATTTAAATTTAACATTGGAAAATGTAAAATACTGCATATGGGTAGCAGTAATCCCACAGTAACATATCAACTGTGTGGTACTATATTGAGGGTGTTAGAGAATGAAAAGGACCTGGGGGTAATTGTGCAGTCAGATGTGGAGTGACGCCTCCATGGGCAGGAGCAGCAGTGCGTAGCACACGCTTCTTGATTAGACCGGGGTTCGAGCCCGTGACCACTAAATACGGAGGATGCGGTCAAGGAACGATCACTGCATATTCCCAGAGCAATATGGCCTTAGTTGCTAATGCTCCTAAAAACCAAATAACAAACAAACAAGATGTGGAATTTTCTGAGTAGTGCAGACTGTCTGCAAGAGTAGCTGATGGTGACTTGTCAAATATACAGGAATTTTCCTAGCAGAGAAAAGGATGCGATTATCCCATTGTATATGGCAATGGTGAGGCCACACCTTGAGTACTGTGTACAGGTCTGGAGGCCACATTTTAGGAAGGATGTAGAGTTGCTAGAATGACTAGTACAGAGAAGAGCAACAAGACTGGTGAGGGGAATGAAGGGATGCTGTTACAAAGAAAGGCTCAAGTTCAGCAAATAGCAATGTCTGGAGACTAGGCACCTGAGAGGTGATCTGCTAGAAGTGTATAAGGCCTTGGATGGTTTGAGCATGCTCAATGCTGATGGGCTTTTTTCTTCTTGCCCAGATTAATCGCCCTGAGGTGACAAATTCAAATTAAAGAAAGACAGTTGTAGAAGAGATGTGCAGAAATTTGCCTTTAGCCAGCGGGTGGTTGATTGCTGGAACAAATTTTCATCTGTCGTTGACAGCCTAAATAAATCAAGGCAGAACTAGACAAACATTTGGAGTGAATGGATGGATGAAATGGGAAGGGTTTTTTTTTTTGGCTGATGCTGTATAAGCTTTCTTTCTTGCATCATATGCCTCTACTAATGCTAAAAGTTTGATACGAAAAAACACTCTTCTCAAAAACTTTGAAATATTGCATATTAGGAAAAAAAATAATAATGAAAGAATATTCATATTATGTTTATTATCATGAGTGGTCTATGTAGTGTATGGTAAACAATGTTTTTCATATTCTTTCAGGGACAGCAAATGAATGACACTTTTGAGCTGGCCCAGCAAAATTAAGGTTGAACACTTATCCTGGGCATATTTTCTCGAGGGGCAAAAAATTAAATTTCAGCCTTAAAAAGTTCATTATACTAATTTTTATCAACCTTGTAAAATTTGTTTTTAATGATATATAAAATTTAAACCACTTGTATTGTATATTAAATGTAATATTCAGGTGCATTTTTAACCTTCTGCTGCAATTGTGGCATCTGACAGACAGAACTTTTTTTTTTTTTTAAAAAAGTTTTCTACCCAGTAACATTCTATAACTGGTTATACAGCATTTTTTGTTTTCATTTCAATATACTATGAATTACAAGACAATATTTTGTCTAGCACTTAACAGACACCAGATGAGCAAAGCATCCATCTAATTTTGTTGTACAGCTTTAGTTTTGACAGCTAAATGCAAACACCAGACAAAAATACAGACTTTCACAGTGAATCTGCCAGATGAGCATGTGTTTCAGTCCAGGGGATGAGAGACTAATTCGAAATTCTGTAGGTAAATTTATGATGAAAACTTTTTTTAATTATTAGATTCTCTTATTTGTTTCTGTTATATAATTTTTAATTGAGTTTAGAAAATCATAATTAATAGTCACTGTTTTCAATTCAATAAAAAATAAAGTTTTTATAATTAAATCAAAAAAAGGATTGGCGGCTCACATATGTCTCAAGAGCATCTTTGTTAAATGAAGGGTGATGAAAGGGTTTTTTTTTTTTTTTTTTTTTAATTATATACAGATAGTAAACTTATTTATTCAAAATAAGTACTGATGCAGTATAAACTGTTTTCTCTGCTGAATTAGCTAGGTGCAACCCTACCGTGTGTGTGTCAGGTTCAGATGCTATCATATAAATAGATGACTACCAATGCTGAAATCTATGGAAAGATTTTATTATTGGAAGATTTTATTACCATTATTAAAAGATAGTATTACTATTATTAAAAATTTTATTATTTTTATTATTAAATTCTGTACATAGAAATTACTTTTATAAACATGATATATATTTTCATAAACATGATATTTCCATTTATATATAATGCTCTATGTTCTCCAGTTCCAGAATTACCTTTACTATGCAGGTACGGGGTTGGCTACTACAGAATCTTCAGGTACCACGTTGAACTTGCATTCACTTCTCATTGATGTTGAAACTGCAGGATGTGATTCAAAATACACTCCAACAGCAAAGTGACACTGCTTCTGATCAGCACAATGAATGACAGTGGTTGTATAGTGCTTGCGTGAGATTTTGGGAAACACTGAAACAGTTTCTGAATAAGAATGAGGAACTAGCTTCACAGGCAGTGGTTCCACAGATGGAGGCTGCTCAGACAGGATCAAGTCATTGAGAATTAAATGTGAACTCCATTCTATTGAGGACACAAAGGACTTTTCCTCATCATAGTGACACTGGGATATATAGTGGTAAGAATTCAGGGGACCCATTGGCTGGACACTAACAGTGTCACTGTAAGTGTGTGGAATGAAACAAAACTTCCTCCTAATATCTGTTGAAGTCTGTACAGAACAGCAGTCTTTCTCATCTTCTGACATGTTTTCCATGAAGAGTAGTAACAGCTTCCAGATTTCGATTCTGCAAGATTATTGACTCAATAAGATCATTTGTAAAATCAAAAATTACATTTATGAGACCACTAAATATTAAAAAACATGTTTTAAATGAAAAACTAGATTTTATGCATTATACCCAATAAAATGATGAGAAATTTAATTTTCTCTAGACTGACAATTTCCTATAATTTATAATCTACATTCAACCTATTCAACATAAAGTGCAAATTACAGATGTTACATGGGTAAAAAGTATCAGGAAAGTAAGGTACACAAGGCTGCTGCTGTTGTTGATATCATTAACTGACACTGAACAACATGCAAATTAAATGCAGTTAAAAGCTAAAAACTACTTTTTTTAAAATTATGTTGGCTATGGAGGAGGAGACCAGGGTGTGGTGAAGCAGTTTTACAACACCCTGGTTAATCTGGCCTTGCTTGTCTCATCACTAATCTGGAGAGGTTTGGGTTCAAATCTTATTAGTAATTAGAGAATTTCTTAAAGACCTCTTCCATTGAGATTGTAGTTTTTAATTGGCCAACCTCATTCAAATGGAGTAAGGCACTACATATTATTCTGGGTTTTTCAGCCAGCAAATTGTATAAGCCCATGAATGTGCCGTTGTACAAATATAATACACAAATAAATACAATATGAAGCAACACAACACAGAAACTGGTACATTTTGAGGGAAACAGACATCACAACACAAAGAGAAACTGGTGCATTACAACTGTAATGGAGGCATCATGCCATTATGTGCCAGAATAATTTTTCTTCTCTAATATATATGTTGTCCCATTAAATTATGGCCCACCATCGCAGTTGGTTAGACTGTTGTGCTGATAACACAAAGGTTGTAGGTTCAAACCCCATGTGGGCTAAAATGTTGCTTTTGCCCCTGTGAGTAGCACAGTTGGTAGAATCACCATCCTTCCCACACTGAATGGAAAAGACTGAAGTTTGAATCCCACTGATGATACGAGGAATTTTTATCCGGGAAAACAAAACAGAGTAGGAGTGTGTAATAGGCCTAATGACTGTGATGAGTATACAAAACAGCTACACAGGGAAATAGAGGGGCCAGCAAATCAGAATGTCTCATAACTGTGGAAACTGTGGGTTGATTGCTCACAACACTAGCAAGACTTTTGTGGATTTCTTGGATGACTGTTTTCTACGGAAACATGTTAGAGATGCAACAAGAGGAAACAATACTCTTAATCTGGTTATCAGTAATGATTCTACATGCATTAAGAATCTGCAGGTAAAAGACCCACTGGGTGGCAGCAATCACAGTGTACTAATGTGGAATTTAACTAAAGACATAACTACTGTCAAGAGTCAAGGCTTTTGCTTTCGTAAAGGTGTCTACAGATGTCTCAGACAGTTTTTAAATTGTGTGCAGTGAGACCAACTGATGGTGTTACTAACAGCAAATTCTAAATGGGAAGTATTCTGGGAGGTAAATCAAAGAAACACTGTTCAAGGCTTAGACATAAACGAACATCAGATGAACTATTCAGACACGTGGCAGAGAAGAAAAGTGCATGGGATGCCTATAAATTATCAGAATAATACAAGAGCCTATGGTAGATATAAATTAGTCTGTAATCAAATCACAAAGGAGGTTAGCCAAGCTAAGACAGATTAGGAGTAGTCTCTAGCAAAGAAAAACAACAAAGACTTCTAGGATTATATTAATAGTAAAAGGAAGAGGTTGAATACATTGGGCTACTTGATGACCCTGCTCAGATTGCAGACAAATTGAATAAGTATTTTGCATCTACATTCACACATGACAAATTCTTTAGGGAAGGGGGATGCCAGAAGTTTACTAAAGTAGAAGAGAAATTGAGGATTGATATAAAAAAGGCACCTGGGGCAGATGGAATCTATACAGTTATATTAAGGGAAACAGCAAAGGAGCTAAGCAAACCCATAATTATGTGAGCATCCTTAGATTCAGGAGCGATCACTATGGACTGGAGATATGCGAATATATCCCCAATTCATAAAGAGGGATCAAAAGGTGACATGAGTAATTACAGACCTGTTAGCTTAACATCTGTTCTACAGAAAATAATGGAACCACTGGTTAAAAAAGGGATGCAGGAACATTTGGACAGTGCAATCACAGCACTGATTTGTCAAGGGGTGGCCTTGTCTAACCAATCTGATAGGTTACTATCAGATTGGTTAGACAAGACCACCCATTGGTTTGCCTGCAGCGACCCAGGAACTGGATGCAAAAAATAATTTTGACATCATATACTTGGATTTCGATACTGTTGCACATAGACTGCTGTAAAAACTGGAGCAAGGTGCCACTAAGTGCAAGTTACTGCTATGGATAAAGGGATGGTTAAGTGGAAGAAGACAGAGTGGTTATCAATGGGCACTGCTGTTCATGGAGTAATGTTATCAGTTTAGTTCCCTAAGGTTCAGTGCTGGGTTCATTTCTGATACTGATGAAGGTATATTAGGCTTAATGTCTAAGTTTGCAAGTGATACAAAAGGTTGGCAGGGTAGTCAACAACAGTCATCAGAGTGAGCTACTGCAACAAGATCTAGGAAAATTGGGTCGATGGGCTGAGAAATGGCAGTTGTAGTTTAACATTGGCAAATGTAAGATACTGCACATGGGTAGCGGTAACCTCAGAGTAACTTATCAACTGTGTGGTACTACACAATGGTAATGGAGAATGAAAAAGACCTGGAGGTAATTGTGCAGTCAGATATGAAATTGTCTGAGCAATGCAGACATGCTGCCAGGGCAGTTCATGTAGATTTGTCAATGATATACAGAAACATTGCTAGCAGGGATAAGGAGGTGATTATTCCTTTGTATAACACCATGGTTAGGCCCCATCATGAGTACTATCATGATGGGGCCTAACCATGTATGCAGGTCTGGAGGCCTTACTTTAGGAAGGATATAGATCTCCTGGAATGAGTGCAGAGACGGGCAACCAGATTGGTGAAGGGAACAAAATGGTGCTCTTACCTCGAAAGGCTTCAGTTCTGAAAATTGCATCATCTCAAGACTAAGCACCTAAGTTGTTTAAAGTCTTGAATGGATTCAGTAAGTTGAATGTTAATGGTATTCTTCCACTTGCTGGGACTACACACAAGAGGACATAAATTCAAGTTGAGGAAGGATGGTTGCAGGATAGATGTGTGGAAGTTTGTCTTCAGCAAGCAGTTGGTTCATTGTTGGAACAGGCTACGTCTGTTGTTGTGGAAGTGGATGGGTTGAATAAATCAAGTGAGACCTAGTCAAATTCTTGGAGGGCACAGATGGGTGAACTTTTTTTTTTTTTTTGACTGATGCTATTTAAGCTTACTTTCTTACATCACCTGCCATTACTACTACTAAATAAGAGAGCCTGTTCTGGGAGAAGATAATTCTACAAAGATTTTCTTCTATCATGATAAGGATTTTCTTTTTCATATACTCATGGGAGGGATACAGTTGTCAATGATTGATTTGTGTCACAATCAACTGTAGCAGGACATCCAACATATCTTACCCTATTGCTCAGTAGAAGCATTAGGAACGATCCCTAAATTTACACCCATGATAGTATGATTATTTAAATTACAATTGTGTTTTAATTTGACTCACCATTGTTACATATGGGCAGAGGTGTACTGCTAAAAAAATTAGTACTGGAATGCTTGTTCTCCAGAATACTATATGATTAATTAACCCCGGGGGCTCACATCTGGTGAGTATGGGCTTGGCAAACCCAGGGTCCTGAGCTGGATATCATCATTCTTCTCTTTCTTGGTGATTCCTACCTACCTCTCCCTCTCAGGGTAATCGGGCGTCTCCGTAGCCAGGTGGGAAGGAGCAGCAGTGCGTAGCACACGCTTCTTGATTAGACCCGGGTTCGAGCCCGTCACCACCAAATACGGAGGATGAGGAAAGGTCAGGGAATGACCACCGCATATCCCGGAGCAATATGGCCTTAGTTGCTAATGCTCCTAAAAACCAAATAACAATAACAACAACAACAATCAGGGTAATCGGGAATTTTTTTTTTTTTTTTTTGGCTGGTGCAGCATAAGCCTCAGGCTTCCTTGTACCATGTGGCTAATAATAATAACACCACACTGATTGTACAGTAACTGAATCAGACTTACGGTTCATAGAAAAAAACCAGTTGTAGCATTCAGCTCATAACGAATCAAAATGCAGCATTCGCACACATCACAGTATATCTCATTCATTGGATCTCTTTATCTAACACATTGTACTTTAGTAAGAAACGTTCAAGTTTCATTGTGAAATTTATATTTTTGTGTTTAAATAAATTTTTAAAGAAATCATTAATTTTAAAGATTACTATTAATATATATTTTTAGTAGCAATGGGTAAAATAGATATTTCTCCCCTTGGATTATGCCATTGCTTCATAATATTAGGTGTATAAATTTAATGATTTTCTATTATAACATTTAGGAAAAAAGTACCGGAATGGCATTCCGGCCCGAATACACCACTGCATACAGGATGTTGCAAGGTGTCATGCACCAGCTGTTTTATTTGTTACATAATGGATTTTTTGAAAATATACAAGGATCGTTACTGTTCCTAAATAAAGGGGACTGCAGCAGGCCCCTATATTTAGGAACCTGTATTATTAGCAGGCCACCTGCTAATAATAGCAAAATTTTTCAGTTACACTATATGTTGAATGTGTATCATTACAGTTCAGTTTTGTTATAGCATCTTCACAGAATACACAACTGGTGCTGCAATCAAAATGCCATAAATTGAATCTACTAAACTTAATAGAATCGTCGACTGTCAATAACGGAAGACTACGGGTGGCAGTATAATCCTTTATGTTGGTGAAAAGAACATTCACTCCAGGAAAAAAAAAAAAAAATTGCCAGATCAGTCACTTTTAACCAAGCTACTTACTTCAATAAAAGGAAAAAGTGACTTATTTTTCGATGTGTCTATGCTACCAAGGCAAAGCAGCAATATCCTTTTAAACAAGTTAAACAACTTGTTTGACAATTTTTTAAAATTGTCAAAACATTTCAGATGAATCTACCTTGAGGAAGAATTATCTTATTGCTATTTATGGCAAAATTATTTGCAAAATTCGTCTAAATATTAAAAAAAAAAAAGTGCGTCTGAATGGGGGTGGGGTGATGAAATAGCAGTTGTTGTTGTGGCCATTATATTGTCCATTTGGTATATAGAAAAGTAGACCGAGACCTTCTCATCCACATTTTCTTGCTAGCACAATTCTCGAAAACATGAATCTCTACAGTTGCTAAACTTGCAACTGATTTTTGTCCCTTATTATGGACAGACCAAGAATTGATCTATAAAAATCTGTGCTTTAATTTGCATCGGAGCACTTCAGTTTTGACAACTGAAGCTGTGATTAGAACTTGTTATTCTGTTGGAGCATGCTTACTTTATTTGCATGTCTTTATTATGAGGAATTAACGATGTACTTTCAGTAATTCAGGAGGAGTTTAAAATGAAATACTTTTAACGTTTTTATTTTTAATTTCTGTCTGCCTGTCCCTCCAGGGCAGTCTCAGGATTTTCTAATTGGAGAAAATTGTAAAGCAGTGTGTTCCAGAAAATCATTAAGCTTTAATAATCATGTAGCATTGGGAAAAAAAAAAAACACATTATTTTGATCCTTAGAGGTTACAACCCCTTTTTCCCCCTACCCTACCCATCTATGCTGACAATTTTTTTTTTTTTTTTTGACTGATGCTGTACAAGCTTGATTTCTTGCATAATATTATTATTATTATGCCACTTAGTGAAAGGAAGCCCGAGGCTTATGCTGCACCAGCATAAAAAAAAAAAAAAAAAAAAAATTTCTGAATTACCCTGAGAGAGAAAAAACAAGAGTCAGAAGTAGAAGGGAATAATCAAGAAAGAGAAGAATGATGATATCTGGCCCAGGACCCTGGGTGTGCCAAGACCATACTCACCAACATAGCACCCTGGCCTCAACTAATGCTAACTAAACTTGCTATTTGGATCCCTCACCCAAAGTGGTATAAGAAGCGTAGTATTTTCAATTATAAAGAATTAGTTTGTTATTATTATTTTTTTTTTCAATGTACTTAACATTGTTTATTTTGCAATTATAGCAGTGATATTTTCCCCACTGCCACAAATCAAAATGTATGGCTCCACATAAAATACACACACGCATCTGTATATGTATGCACACAACAGATTTTAGAAGTAGATGGGGATGCATACACAGTATCCTCTTACAGGCAAACAAGAGCCTCAAAGGAACTGAGATACCTTCAGTGGCTCAACGGCCTGAAGATATCTTCACAATCTGTCTGTGCTGAGGCACTGAGTAGCTATTCATGTATGTTCTGTGTCAACAGAGCTGTGCAAACCTGGTGGTACAAGTGGTGTACCACACCAGGGTGGCAATGACTAAGAGGCAGTAAAGACCAATGTTCTTTAAATACTAAAAGAGACAGCAAAGACCAAGGAGACTAAAAGTTCAATGTATCGAAGAAAGTGTTTTGTCATATTT
This sequence comes from Mastigoproctus giganteus, assembly GCF_048544385.1. Lineage (NCBI taxonomy): Eukaryota > Metazoa > Arthropoda > Arachnida > Uropygi > Thelyphonidae > Mastigoproctus > Mastigoproctus giganteus. The sequence goes on along the minus strand of NC_143579.1, from coordinate 173,461,249 downwards.
TATATTAACAAATAATGAATTTTAAACTTTTGTTTTCAATATTTCTCAGATGCCTGAGGAAGGAAACGACTCTCTAGTGAATACAGAAAAAGAAAAAAAAAATGAAAAGCAACCAACTAAAAAAGCACCGAGTTCAATTACTAGGTTTCTGGACATCCAGCCACAGGTCCATCGACTTCGATTTCCTCTAGCTTTACTACTATTGATGAAGAAACTGAAACGAGAATTATCACCTGTCCAAGATGTTGACATTCTAATTCAACAAGAAACACTAGATGCAAGTGAAACAAATTCGGATGAAGAGGAAAGTGACAATCACAATAGTGGTATACAAGATCAACTAATTTCACTTAGTGGTCCCAGTAAATGGCCACAAATTTTAAATAATAAAATAAGAATGGTGGTGAAAGCAAAACAGAACAATTAAAAAAAATTTGATTTTCCAAAAGATAATAACAGAAGAAACTTTTCTATTGAATATTACACTAAAATAATTACAAAATAGTGAATCACTTTTGCATAATTGGTTACTGCATTTGATTTCGCAAAAATCTGCCTTTTGTTATTATCGTAAATTATTATTATTAGCCATATGGTGCAAGGAAGCCTGAGGCTTATGTTGCACCACCCAAAAAAAAAAAATTATTTTTAACATATTTATTTCATGTATCCTAATATAACCCCAGGGGCTCACATCTATTGATGTATGAGCTTGGCACACCTAGGGTCCTGAGCTGGATATCATCATTCTTCTTTTTCTTGGTCTCTCTCTCTCTCTCTCTCAGAAAAAATATTTTTTTTGGCTGGTGCAGCATAAGTCTCAGGCTTCCTTGCACCATATGGCTAATAATAATGTTATTTTTGTTTAAAAAATAAAATATGTTTTGGATTATATTTTAAAACAGCGGCAAGGTGGGGATATATACCCTAAGATTAATCATAGCAGGCTAAGCATGTCAATCACTTGTACTCTTAACAATTAATTGGAAGGGGTACCACAGTTTGTAAAGACTAACCTGTGATTTTAATATTGGCTGACCTTGATGTTGTTTTAAAATTGGAAAAAGAGTTCCCGATTTTAAAACAGCAGCAAGGTGCAGATAAATGCCCTAACTAAGATCCAAGCAAAAGAAGCCACTTCCTCAGGAGGTTTACCCGTAATTAGAGTATAACCGAAAATAGATAGATAAAAAAAGGAGTAGTCTAGCACAGTCAAAGGCAGCAAATGGACAATAAAGTGAGGAAGATAAAGTGTGAAGGTAACTAATAGACAACTAGTTGTCTATTAGTTATCTTCGCTCTCTATCTCCCTCACTTTCTTTCCTTATTTTTTTTTTTTATTTATTTGTTGTGTGTGTGTACACACACATAATTAAAAATATTTATATAAAATATGTAAATATATATACAGTATTGAAGTTCAATTTTTTTAATGAAAAGAGCAAATAAATAAAAAAAAAAAAAAACATTCATATCCAACTTTATGTATGCGCACATATGAGTGATGGAAACCCCCGGATTTTGCCCATCTATTTAAAAATACTATACATTAGGTAAATCAAAATGGCTTGGAAACAAGGTATACAAAATGCATTAATAAATTATAGAATACATTATTCTTTTAACTTAAATGTCTTATAAAATAACAAAAAAATTGTGCCAATGTCTTATGCAGTTTCTGAAATTTAATATTTTATGTTGGTAGGTTGATAGAACATCCAGCAAACTGAGCATCGTTCGGTAATCAAATTTTTGACCAAACAAAACAGAAACCCGAAAGAATGACTAGTGTTTGAGCAAGTATCACCCAGTATTACTACTGTTGCAAGATGTTTGAGAGTTCAAAAGAGGACAGGAGGCAGCTGAAGCTAATCTAAATAAGGTCTGGTGAGCCATCGGAAACAATCAATTCTGAAACAGTGCTATCATTGAAAAAAAAAAAAATAGGAAACAAGAATTAAAGTGCCTAAACTTGAAAAAGTACTTAACATTTCCCATGGAAAAAGTTTAACAATAATACATAACACTTTGGGATGTCCAAAGTTTTGTAAATTGGGTTCCCATAAGCCTTTTCGTTCATGATGTAGTCATCTAAAGAAAATTTCAAATTAATTCTTGCTAATCTAGGTAGATTTTTATACCATTTGTTGACTGGTGATGAAACTTGGCTACATCTTTATGACCCTGAATTCAAATTAGAGAGTATTGATTATCTTACACCTAAAATTATAATGATGGAAATGTTATGCTAACCTTACGCCAAAGCTAAAAGCTGAAATTTGAGAAAAAAAAAAAAAGACAAGGAAATCCGAGTCATCGGGTTTTGCTAGTCCATGACAATGCACCCGTACCCACACACGGGTTGCACAGCCTAAAATTGATGTGGATTTGAATTAAATCATCCCCTGCGTACAGACCTGGCCTGAAAACTATTATTCGTTCAGAAACTACATCTCATTTTTGCAGAATTCATTTTGAAGATGAAATGCTAAAAGCAGGTGTGGTTTGATGATCAACCTGAAGAATTTTTTTGAAGGATTAAACTCTGCAGAATTAAACAAAATAAGTACATTGAACTTCGAGGAAAACACATTGAAAAATAAACAAATAGAATTTTGTACCTGTGTTTTTTATACTCGGGTCTCTTTTAACCACACCTCTTAAAAGGAAATGGTCAGGCTGCATCTTAAGTACTGCATACAGGTTTGAAAACCTTATTTTAGGAAGGATACAGATCTGTTGTAAAGAAGAGTTAGATAGAAGCATTCTTATGATAGAAAGGAGATGAATATAAAACGGTAAGGATTTTAAAGATATTGCGATTTATTTCTTCATGTGGATTATGATCTAAGCCAAATGGGACAAAATCCAATTTAAAAGATAAAGTTATTTTTATCTCATTGAAGTCCAGAGACAAAGTGGCCTCGAAAATGGACTATAATGACAGGCTAGTCTGTATTTTCGGGGTCAGAATAATTATTAACTGAATGATAAATAAATTAATGGCATTTATTAATAATGATGAATCCATTTATAAATAATAAGTTAAGCGAAATTGTCGTTATGTTATAATTAATAACATCCTATATTCTTATGATTTTTGCAGATAGTCGAATTTAAATTACCTAATAAATTATACAGCAGAACAAACTTCATGAATATCCTTGTTTTAGAAATAATGACATCTCTAAAAGATTAATTTGTCACTTATTTAAAAAAAGTGAGGTAAATGACAGATTAATCTTTTGGTGATGTCACTTCATCATCGAAAGGTTAATCTGTCAATTATATTTTTTTGAACAAATGTACTGTATTTGAAATCAAGCAGTTACTTTGCTAACTGCTTGATTTCAAATATTTTTAAAATGAAATATTTATTAGTTCAAAATGAAAACAATGACGCAATTCTGATATTTTGCTAGGTCTCAAAATTCCTAGTTGCATTTCTGGGTAGTCATTTCGGGAACTGACTGTAGAAACCTGCTGGATGTTTGGAAATCCTAAAGGGAATACTTATTTTAAATGTTTTATTCATACAGGAAACTATGAAACTGACTACTAAACAAGCAAATTTTTCTTCTAGCTATACTTTTGGTATCCTCTGGAAAAGGAAGCAGTGTTTTATGGAAAGAACTATGGCTATCTAGCAGAGGATTTTGTTATTTTAGCGTCTGTTACAATTAAATCCTGTAACTTCCACATCGGCCTTCCGTGACCCTCGTATGACACCGCTGGAGGGAACCATTGAAATTTTACTGATCTGCGAATCCGAAAGTTGGTTGGTTGGGGATTTATTTGGTGCACCAGCATCTATGGCCATAGTGCACCAGAATCCGAAAGTTTGTGTAACAAACTTTCGGATTCTGGTGCACTAGAAGAGGAGCAATACTTCTTTCAGATTCTATAAAACAGAGGAAGAATCACTGGACTCTTCTTATCAAGTCGTAAAGCAGCAAATTATTTCGGGGTTTACAGCATGTTACAGCACAGCTCAGTAAATGACTTTTTTTTTTTTTTTAATAATAGAATCCTGAAACTTTTTGATCATACCTCCTATAACCGGTAGCCCCTGGCCGCAGCCAATGACTGGTTTTTGCTTGACTCCCTCCTCAGTTCGCGTAAAATCCTAACCTTTTTTTTTTCTAAACAAAAATGAAAGTCGATTAAAAGCATGACCCCTCTTATGTGTTTCCCCCCCTTCTAATTACAACTATTTTTCTCAGTTGGTCTATTTTAGTTTTTCCTTCACGCAACCTTCTGTTCGTCATGTAACATAAGAGGGGTACCATATACCGAATTTCACCATCTAATGTTCATGCAAATACAGCAGACTTTGAATTTATCGGGATCGGATTAACTGGGACACTTCAAAACTCCAAATTTATGATTTCAAAAACTAGAAATCATAAAATTCAACTAATAACTAGAATAGATATAAACAGATAAACTGCAAGTCGTAAATAAGCGGTGTTATAAGCCATCATTGAGAGATTAGTAAATCTATTATCTTGCAATCCACGCTGTCTTCACATCCGCCGTTCCAAAAAAAAAGGGGGGGGGGGGGACCAAATAAAATAAATAAATAAATTTTCTGTTTATACTCCGGCACGACAACCAAGTCAGTAGAGTTTACAATAAATCGTCAATACAAATATTTATCGTATTTAGTAGTCACGGGCTTGAACCCCGGTTCACTCAAGGAACGTGTGCTATGCACTCCCGCTCCTGACCACTGGGCTACGTGTTTAGTTTGTTTTAGTGCGTCGTGGATGTTGTGTTCCGCCGCACAGCAAAAGGACAGACAAATTTTGTTTCGCTATTTATCAGGGATGTCGGAATTTTTTTTTTTTTTTTATAGTAACTATTTTTTTTTTTTTTTTAGAAATCACGAAGACAATGGGCAAACGCAACAGTTGTGCTTTCAATTAAACAAAAAACTTGAAATTATTCAAAAGTTTGAAAACGGTGCATCCGTTAAATCTCTAAAGAACCATTATAACGTTGGTGACTAAACCATACACGACATTGTAAAAAATAGAGGGAAGCTATTAGATTTAAAATCGACATCGTAAAAAATAAGGGGTAGTGCGTGGCAAGTTTTTTTATCTACTGCAATACTTTTTACGTAGGTTGCTGAACATTTTTCGATACAGTAAGCGCGGGAACACACTATTATCACTTCACCAGACTTCACTCGTATACATATCTAACATTAAATGTTGGGGAGCTATATTTACCAATAGTTTATTGCTCGGAGACGCAGTGTTCTAATTCGCTGTATTCACAAGATAACACGTCTGGCTTCAAGGCCGAATGACATTGTCAGGATCTCAAATTTTTCTGTTCGAACAGAAATTTCGTTAGGCGTGACAAGAGGAAAATGGAGGAAATGCTAATAGAAAATTAAATTAGAAGTAAATAATCTGTTTTCAGTGCACAAGTAGGAATATCCGAAAACAAATAACAACAATATCAAGGACGTTGCTCCTGTGCCTATTCTGAAGCACCCTCCACTTCGACCAGCTACTCGGCATACTCACCGCAAATGTCCAGTCACAGGGACGCTCAAGAATGGCCAAAGGAGGAAAACGGACCAACAGAATTACAAATTGAAAGGACGAACAAGTCGATCATTTCAATTTGCACAACTCATAACAATTTCTTACAAGTTCAATTTTTAGGGTTGAGAAGTAGTTTTTTGTTGTTATTAAATTTCATTAAAAATTTTTGTTTCGTATTTTGACAGAATAAGTCCTTATTCAAAATTAAACTTGCAGTATTTAAAACTTTCCTTTAACATATAACTAATTTTTCTTTACCGCTGATTGAATTTCGAAATTGCGTATTTTGCCCTTGAATATCATCCTTAATTAGAATATACAGTATAGGAAATTAAATTCTTCTTTATTCATCCGTAAGTACATCCTAAAACGATTTTCATCTTCTTCAACTCCTGCAGTAAATGATGGAATTCGCCTTTTTCTGTTCTCTTCCAGTTGATGTGTTCCATTGCGTATTCTTTTGTTTTCTCGTCTATAAGAGAAGCGCAATGCATTTTCTAAATCTTCTTCAAAATCTGAAGAGGAGGATGAACTGTGGCAATTCATTTCGCTTCAGCTTTCCTCAAAGAGAATGACACGTATACAACGTTACAGGTTGCCAGACGTACCCCTTTTGGAAGTATAATAAAATTTCCAGGATACCCTTTTTTAACATTTGAAATGGGGAATGGGGAATTTGAAAAAAAGCAGAAATCATAAAACAACCTGTTCAGATGATTATTAAAGAATTAACTGACGGAAGAAAGAATTAACTGACGATAAAGTTGTTGTTGAAATGCACCCTTAAAGACTAAAAAAACAACATTTTATCCTATTTACAAAGGGGGTTACAGAATATTTATATTATGCTTACTTTGTAACCTTTTACATTCTACTCGACTTCTTTTTTATTTCGTTGTAATGGTTTAAGGCTCAGGCAACAAACTTTTTTTTATTTAAAATTCCCAATATCAATATCGATTTGCTGTATAAAGAATATGTTCTGTTGAAATCATTATTATTATTATTATTATTAGCCATATGGTACAAGGAAGCCTGAGGCTTATGCTGCACCAGCCAAAAAAAAAAAAAAAAAATTCCCGAGTTACCCCCCTGTGTGTGTGTGTGTGTGTGTGTGTGTGTGTGTGTGTGTGTGTGAGAGAGAGAGAGAGAGAGAGAGAGAGAGAGAGAGAAGTAGAAAGGCATCACCAAGAAAGAGAAGAATGATGATATCCAGCTCAGGACCCTGGGTTTGCCAAGCCCATACACCAGATGTGAGCCCCCGGGGAAATTGAGACAAAAGACCTCAAAAATACCACAGATGTTTGGATAAAAATTTTAAATGAGTACGAAGTACGTACAGAAAAAAATATTAATTTTGTTTTTGCTTTGTCTCACTCAAATGCAATGAGTGAGCGAGTATTCAGCTCGATGTTTAACGCGTGAAAAAAGGATAGAAATAAGAATGTTGAAGGAGAACTGTTGCAGAAAACCAATCCCAAAATGTCATGCAAAGAATTTTACGCATGTGCACTAAAAAATGAAAAACTGTTAAAGAAAATTCGCTCAAATATAAAAAGTATTGCTAGGTAAATATTTTCTTTTTGATAAAATAAATCAAGTTTATTGAATGTGTATTGTAAACAATTATGTAAAATATTTGATGTTAATATTTATAAAAGTTTCCTTTAGTGTTTATAACTTTTGCAATAAAATTTTCCGAATTAAACGAATTAAAGCACGGACTATAATTCGGTTAATTTTATTAAAATTCGACTAATTTTGAATTCCACGAACATGTAAAAATCAACAAAGTATAGAAGTAAAATTGGTTGTTATTAAAATTGTTCGGTTTTCTTAAGATATAATGCGAGTACCCCTAAACGAGGAATGAATACCCCAAACATAAGCATAAGTACCTCGAGATCAAATTTTTAATCTGGTCACTTACATTACAGTGACGAGGCTTCTTCTGCGACCGACTTTGCAGTTTACACTAAACAGGGACCACAGAGTACTACTCTGTGACAGGGATATGACGAGATTCACGTGACGTGATAATAGTGTTTCTGCCCCTAAATGACAGTGGTACTAGTAAATCTATCAAGAAAAGCAAAGCGATCGAGTTGGATCAGAAAATTAAAATAATAAAAAAAATGGTCAAACATTAACAACTATCGCGCAGAATTCATATTTGTCAGTGGCAACGGCGAATACGATAAAGGAGAAAGTCAGAGTACGAGAAGAGGTGACGCAATCGGCACTAACGAAGCAACTATAATAACCAAGACTACGAAATACATATCAGTTTTTACAGTACAGTAACATGCGTTTTTTCTTCCTTTTCTTATGTGCCACTCTGGCTACTTCACCGCTGTCCCCAGATGAAGTTTTTAATTGAACTAATTAAAAATATATAATTATTTTTCTTCATTCTTGTGAGGACATGGTGGTTTTTGTAATTTTGGCATATCAGGGATATAGTAGCAATATTTTTTTAAACATTCCCGAGTTACGTAAAACTCGACTTACGTAAGAAGTCCAGGAACTTACCGTATTTTTGGATTAACCGGGAATTTTTTTTTACATCTATCCCGGAAAATAGAGTCTACTGTACGTTAATAACCTCTTTAGAGGGCTGGTATGCTACTAATTTTGATTATATATTCCTTACAAGAACTCATTACCACAAATGAAGTTTATGGCCATCCGCTTATCAATTACGCACACCTGTGAGTCTGTGACCGCTACTTGACCAATTCATGATTAACTGAAGGAGTGCCAACGATTATCATCTACAGAAGTTAGTTATCGTAATCGAGTACCATCGGGTAGATAGTTTGTACAGTCCCCTCCACTCTGCGAGTTTTACACGGAGTCTACGGGTTTAGGAATGCCGTGTTCAGGCTCCGGATTTTAGTGTCAGACCTACGGCTTATAGAATGGTTCAACAAAAATAAAAGTTTCCATTGAGGCGAATGTAATATTGTATAATACTATACAGCTTTTATAGAAAATTACAGAACTATTCAATGCTTGTATTATGTATAATAACGTTTTTAAACTGTTGCTTTGATATGATCTTAAACTAGAAATAGATCTATACAGATGGAAAAACGAGGAGCTATCACAAAAGAAGTCCTTATAGTTATATTTTTCTTAATTCTTCTCCTCTGTGTGCCATCTCCTAACGGAGATCGGCAACCACCACGGCAAACGTCTCTCTGTGTCTGGTAGCTCTGAACAGCTGCTCGATGTTCAGTCCTGTCCAATTCTTAACGTTATCAAGCCACATTGTATGTCTTCTCCCAGGCTTTTCTTCCTTCCATTCTCCCCTCAATAATAAGTTGTGGAATTGCGTATTTGTTGTTCCTCATCAGGTGTCCAAGATACGCCGCTTTTCTTTTCTTTATATCCTTCAGCAATTCCCGGGTCTTTCCAATTCTCTGCAGGATACTCTTATTGATTATTCTTGCTGTCCATGGTATCTTTAGAATTCTTCTGTGCGTCCACATTTCAAATGCTTTAGTTTTTTCGAGGTGTTCGTTTTCAGTGTCTTTCTCGGCACCATACAACAAAACTGACCAATCGTAACATCTCATTATTCGGATTCTAAGGTCCAAGTTTCCATTGCACAATGCAGGTCTTATTTTAAGAAAATACTTTTGAAGAAAAAAAATTCTTAATAAATAACATTGTCATTAAATGTAAATTAATTACTTACAAGTAAGCTAAAAAAAATGTTGTTTTAAAGGGGTTACTTTCACTACCTCCTCACTTCCTAAATATTTTCGGATCAGAGATTTTGAAAAGGTGGTGCTTCTATTAGTTTGGTTATGAGCCATGTTTTGACCTTAAATACAGGTTATCTGACTGCAGTGTTCCCACTGATTCGCGGTGGAATATCTTCGAAGTCAATGCATATAATAATGTATAAAATATTATTTACTCACCTTACCCACAGTTAGCAGATCACACTCAGAATCCCATTTGTCTTATTTAACTGCAATTTGAGCGACAACTCCCCATGGTATCTTGCAATAAAGTGATCACGTACTACGAACGTGGGTGAAGTGAGACTACGAAGGCCGATGGCAATGAGTGAACCGCGGACCTTCCCCCGTGACACATGACGTCACGTCTGTTCAAATAGTTGCACTTTAAACAGTGGAAATGCGAAACACTTCACACACAAGTTAGTAGACTGACCTCAGACGTATTGCGTCATCAAGAATCAGCAGAGTATTCTGTTGTATGAGGTCAGTTCAGCTGCAATGCAGTTTCATTGATCCGGCGAAGTGCCGAAAGTTATATTCCTTTCTCAGTCGTAAAAAGCGAAACGGAAATTCCCACCGGACACTTGGCCGATTAATATTGGCCAGCAGGAAGTTTATCGCTCACACACAACTACCCACTGCTTGTGCATGTGGCATTCTTCACTCTTAGGGTCATTACCTCTCGTTCTTTCTATGGAAGGACAAAAATTCCTCAAGTTATGTCGCGAACAAAAAAAAAAAAAAAATTCCGTGAGCTAACGGAATTGTTTCAGTACACATGGTTTTGTCGACAAAGGTGTGACAAATGAAAATAAGTTCCCTAGAAGTTAATTGCAGTAAATTTAACGAATTCCTGAAAACTTTAATACTGTATACTATATTATGTTCATCATGTCCTGAACTTGAATTAATCCGGCATTCTTTCAGAATTAATCTTGTGTTTATATTGAAAGTTCTGGAACTGTAAAAATGCCACTAAATGTATTGTAGAAACTGAATTCCATACAGGGTGAGAAACTTTTTTTTTTTTTTTTTCTATTCAGTTTCTATCTTTGCCATGTTTCCGGTTTTGACCAAGACAATCCGTTAAACATGGTGAGCAAATATTTGCTCACTTTGTGTAAATCAAATCCATGTAGGAACACATCACTTAGTGTAATGTTATTGTTCCTACATGGCCAGAATAATAAAGTTTCAACTGTTTCAGTGAAATTTTAGTTTCTATAAACATAGATATATATCAGTTTTTGCGTTGCATTAGTACGAAGTAATGCAATGCAAAAACTTTTTTTTTTTTTTTTTGTTAATATGCCTCTCAATTGTGAGGATGTGAAAGATATTTTATTTATAGAAAATTATTTTAAAAAATGCCCATGAAATTATAAATTGTAGATTATTATTTTGAACAAGGTTTCGGTTCCATCATATTTTAAATTAGCATTTATTTTTCTTAGGCCTCTGTAGCCGAGTGGTCAAGCGTGGGATGCACGTACCTTGAGTAAATGTATACGGTGTTGTTTCTTGTATTCCCTCTACCTTGTGAACTCCTTTGGTCGTCGCGGAGTATAAACAGAAAATGTATTTATTTATGATGTATTTAATTTATATATTACCCTCTTCCATTGAAAACTTCCCTCGCGTGTGTCCAGTATTTTTATGGAAGCCACCCAACAAGTCTACTCTGAGTGAACACAATCCGGCACTTACGTCAACGGTCGCATTTGTCTTTAAGAATCTATGCAAAAAAAAAAAAAAAAAAAAAAAGGGCCACATTTCTCGCTTTACAAAATGCTCACAGGTTTGTGTTGCCCTGTAATTTCTTTTTTGCAGGCAGCGAGATTTAAACTGCGTAGATAATCATATTAAATGTATTGGTTTCTCTTGTTACCTCTCTAACATGCATGTGTAGAAAACGGCCATTCAATAAATCCAGAGAAGTCTTGCTACTGTGTGAGTACCAACCCCCAAATCCCAGTCAATATCTGGAAAGTTTAAATAGTAATAGTATTCGCCATATAGTGCAAGGAAGCCAAAAAAAAAAAAAAAAAAAAAAAACCCAAGTAGATAAGAAAATACAACTTATATGCTTCCCTCCTCACTCAGGTAACTGTCCAGTTGATCTGCGAATTCAGTCAAACTGTCAGCCTAAACTACCTGCGTGGGCAAGTTTTTCTAACGATCAACGACTCTCTGGCTAAAGGAAAACTTCCTATAATCTAAACTACACCTTAACCCCTGCAATTTGCATTTATGGCTCCTAGTTCTAGAATTCTTTATAACAGTGAGAATTCCGCCCTCGTTCATTTTACTAATCCCTCTCAGAGCCTTATAAACCTCAATCAGGTCACCTCTGAGGTGCCTGGTTGCCAAACTCTGTAGCCCACATAATCGGAGTCATTCCTCATACGGCCGTCCTTCTGCCGATCTCACCATTCGAGTTGCCCGTCTTTGGACCCATTCAGGAAGCTCAATGTCTTTTTTCAGATGAGGTCTCCATACTTCAACACAGTATTCCAAATGTGGTCTTACAATTGCCTTATACAGTGGGATTATGACCTCCCTGGCTCTACTGGATAACGTTCGATAAGTCATCGATACGACACCATAGGCTTTTCTGGCTTTTCACTGTTCAGAAAACTTCTTATCTTCCCGTATTGTAACTCACAGATCCTTTCCTCCACTGTTTTTAATTCAACCCCACCAAGTGTACAATTTATTTGGGGATTGCTGTTTCCCAAGCATTAAAACATAGCTTCCACTTCTCTAACCATCTTTGAAGTCTGTTCAAATCATTTTGAAGGAGCGCTGCTTGGCACTGATCATTAACGACTCTGCCAATCTTTACGTCATTTGCAAATTTTGACATCACGCCTTCTATCCTTTCGTCGATATCATTTATGAAAATGAGAAACAACAGAATTCCAAGAACCGATCCTTGAGGAACCCCCTCCTGACGTTATACCAATCTGAAAAATATCCATTAATCACAACCCTCTGCCTTCTACCCTGCAGCCACCCAGAAACCAATCTTAGCAGTAATCCCAGCCTGTTCTAACTTATGCAGTAACCTCTCATGAAGGACAAAGTCAAAGGCTTTGTTAAAATCATCCAAATAAAGTATGTCGAAATTGTTCCCTAAATCCAGCTCATGAGTAACTGTGTCAAAATAGCCTACTAAATTATATAAACATGATTTTCCCTTAACAAAAACATGTTGTGTGTCCTTCAGAATTCCATATCTATCTAAATGTCCCTGGATTGCACTCTTAATCATTGCCTGTAAAATTTTTCTTACCACTGAAGTTCTTCTAGTTACCAACTTCACCCTTAGACCCGCTTTTGTGTATTCGCGATACATTGGCACTTTTCCAATCCAAAGAGATCTTCACTGAGTCCAAAGATGCTCTCATAATTAACCTCAATGATTCAATCACTCCGTGGCGGCCTCCCTCAAAATTACAGGGTATATGCTATTAACTCCGGGAGCCTTACTTGCCTTTATGCTTAAAAGTTCTTCTAATAAACAATCATCTGTAATTATGACATCACTAATTTCCCTTTGCAACAAGTTGCCCTGGTATTTGCGCAACTTTAAAACAGATGGCGTTGTAACAAGGTTAAGTGGCACTTGTTCAGAACAGGAGACAGCTGTGATAGCGTGTTTCAGGACTAACTGGTTCCTCGACAGATATTAGGTGGTTAGTAGTGGTAACATGCGAGCAAAACAGTTGTTTGTGTGGGCTGCCATATGGCATACGAAATCAGGGTTTTCAAAATTAATATAGCTAAAGTTATATTACAACTTTGAAAACTTTTATGTTATCACTAAAGTCCACCTGCTATCTAATGAGGGACCAGTTAGTCTTGAAAGAGGCTGCCATAGCAGTCACATCTTTTTGAACAAATGGCCCAGTAACGTTTTGACAAAGCCATCTGTTTGAAAGTATTGCAATACCAGGTCAATGCAACGCGATACATAGACAGGTTTGTTTTGCTGTGGAAATTAGACTATTACATTATTTTGCAATAATTTAATTATTTCAAAATAAAATTAATTATTGCAAAACAAAAAAGCATTCCACAATAATTTTTAATATAGTGTTTAAATCCTGCTGGCTGAAAAAAACCCCAGATAAATGGACAATGCTGGAAACATCTTATAATTTCTTCTTGCGTAAGCCAGTAACCAATTTGAAAATGCCCACTATGAGCACAGGTGGAAAAATTTAGGCTTCATTAAATCTGTAGCTGATCCCTAAACGGCGACTTACTGACGCTCACAAACAATAGATTTAATTCCACACAACCAAAGTTTTTTAGCTGTCACAACTAGTCACACAGCTCATCAGTGCACAGCTAAAGTAGGGAGAAAAACAATAGGTAGCTGAGGATCACGTACGTTGCTTCCCATCCCTTAGTAACTCAATGAAAGAGAAAGCCCAGTAAGTGGTTCACTGCCTGTGGTGTTCCTCTCTGCTATAGTTACAAGAAATTAATTTAATTCCATCATGGTACATCATGAAAAGCATAATGTAATGTGAAAGTGATAAAGATTTTCATGTTATAATATTTTTTTTCTTAAAAAGAATAGTTAATTTGTTTTCGTATTCTCCATTGCGAAAGTTTTTTTTTTTTTCTCTGAAAGACATCCATTAATATTTTGACAACATTTGTTGTGATTGTGTTTGTCATTTGGTCACATTTAAGAAACTGAACTTGTTATATACATTTTTATCCCTATTATTATTTTTTTTAATCATTATAAAAAAAAAAAAAGTGCAGCCATTTATCGATCCACTGCAGGATGGAACCCTCTTCAGCGATTTATGTTAGGGAAATGGACCATAATCTGCCACGCTTGTCCAGTGCTGGTTAGCAGATCGACCGTATTTAGCAGTCAAGGCTTGAATCCCCGTCTATTCAAAGAGCTTGTGCTACTGCATTTCTTCTCTTGACTACTCGGCTATGGAGGCCACAAGACCACCACTACTACATGCAAAAAAAAAAAAAAAAAAAAATCCAGTAAACTCTTTAAAATCCGGAACGTTCGGGGGTTGAGAGGTACTGAATTTTACGGAGAAGTTTACCTAGTAATAGAGCAGTTTGAGAGGGGCACATTTCAATGAATATTAACGCTAACAACGAAACTTATTTACGTATGTAAACGTTTATAATGACTACTACTAATTATTTATATCTCTTATATGTATATATGAGCTTCATAAGCAACACCACGTTCACGAATCTTACATAACAATACATGTGAAGTGTGCACGGACTGTCTAAGGCTAACAATGCTGCAATAGGTGGTATTAAATGTGCATTAAAACACATTTAATCTATGAATTTATTTTTTCCATACAAATTGTGTTTAAAAAAAAAAAAGAAATAATAATTGCTGGATTTCTATTTATCTGACTGTAATGAAATTGGGATGGCCCGGCAAATATTTCTATATGAACCAAATATAAAATTTCACGAAAATACATCCACTAAGAGTCCCTCTGTTACATGCGGATGGACGGACGGACAGGGTGCAGACAGTAGGCGCTTATGCGTATTTGCCAACGCGCCTAACAATGAAATTTTTGAGGAGTAAATGCTCATTCAGAGCGGAAGTGAAATGTAATAAAAACAAAAGTTGGAATGTTTTTTCCTCTGAGTTGCGCGGAAAGAGTAGCTTGAGCCACTTTATTAAGAAACAAATTACATTTTTCTCGCAGAAATTAATATCCTAGCCCATCAAGGGCGGACAAAATGACGTATTCAGTTCCTTCCTTCAGCCTGACTCATCTTCCATGTAAGGGCACGTGTGAAGCTGGTACTTAGAAGAAGGAAGGACATCCGCTGGCTCTGTAGTTGTGGCCCTACAAAAACAGACCTGATCATGCAGGTGGGTTATGTGAGTAAATAAAACTCGCATAACCCACTTCTAAAGTGTGACCAGATCCTTACTATTCCAATGCGGGACATCGATTTTACAATCACCCCCCTAAAACAATATATTTTAATTTTTTTTATGTATAAAAAAATATTCACATACAAAATATAAATCAAATACATATACTCCTTTGAACTAAACTTATAAAATAAAATATTACATTTCTTAAATTAAAAAAAACAACAAATATAGCCTATATATTTTTTTTTCATATATTTGTTTTTATATATTTTTATTATTATTATTTCTGTGAAATAATAATAATAAAAATACATACTTCTTTTAACACTTACGATTGCCACAAAACCATTCTATCGTGTGTGTGTGTGTGTGTTAATATCAAAATACGAGGGTAGTCAAAAACTTTTGTGAACGGAGCATAAAAGACATAGGTACAAAATTCAATGTCTCATCCCCCCAATGTATTTCATCTCGAAGTTCAATGCTCTTATCGTATTTAATATTCAAAGAGTTTAATTTATTTTCCTAAAAAAAAAAAAAAAAAATTCTTCTAGTTGGGAATGGACATCTTGCCAGGCTTCCACACCTGCTTTTAGCTCTTCATCATCTTTAAAATAAGTTTTAAAAAGATGAAACTTGGTTTCTGAACAAATAATAGTCACTTGTGACCAGATCTGAACTGTACAGAGGGGAGATTTAATTGTTCAATGCGCATTCATAAATTTTAGTGTATGCAACCTGGACTTTGTGCATTGTCATGGACATACAAAACCCCATAATCCAACTAATATTATCTACTGTGCGGAACAATTAATTTTCTTTCTTGCTACGAGTGCGACTTTTGAATAAGAAAAATTTTCACCAGAAATCATCTGGCAGAGCGAGACTGCATATCACCAATTCATGACTCATGTCAAACAGCATAAGTCAAGAATCGTTGATTAATGCACAGTCCACTGTTTACCAAAGAGCGTGGGACTGCAAATAGTATGGAACAAGGAAGTTCTGAAAGAAGCGCCATAAAAATACTTGAAGTGTAAAGAAAGGGGTGCATTTTGCGTTTTAAAGTGAACGTATCTGATAACCTAAGTAAACAGAGGGCTGTTGAATAATGAGAAACTCGAGAAGTTGCCACAGTATTCATTTCTTTCTTTACTTCAAATCACCCGTTAATATTAACACTTCCGTTTAAAGCACAACAGCTTTAATAAACAGTAAAGGAAAGCAAACACAGAGATAGGCATAGGAAAATATATTTTGAAGGTGCTGTCGAATTCATGAGGGGGTGACAGTGACGTAAGTGCGCAGATACATACTGGTCGAAACGTCTGAGATCTTGTAAGAATGCCAGATTGAGCAACATAGAAAGCTGATGATGAGCTGCAAACACTGTTGTTTGTATAATCGTGTTATTCGAATTATAGATTAAAACGTGCACAAATCTTAAAGAAAATAAGAAAAAATGTGTATAACATGTCTATTTCGATACAGTATAAGAAAACCTCTTGTATACATATAAGAAAATCTGTTGTATAACCTGTCTTATATCCATACAGTATAATGATTTTTACTCCAATCAAACAAGAGGATAATGAAATACAAATTTATTCGAATGGATACGAATGTTCATAATGTAAGTCCACGCCATTCCATTTCTTTTCCATCCTAAAATAACATGTAGTAATAGTAATAGCGATATAATGCAAGCCTGTGGCAAAAGCCTATGACTTTTGCTGCACCCTTTTGTGCACCAACAAAAAAAAAAAAAAAAAAAAAACCAAGTAGATAAGAAAACAAATTATATGCCTCCCTCCTCACACAGGAAAGTATCCTTTGAATTTATTCAAACTGTCAGCCTCGACTACCTGGGAGAGAAACTTCTTCCAGCTATCGACTCGCTGGCTAAAAGAAACTTCCTACAATCTAATTTAAACCTCAAGCCCTTTGTATTAAGACAGTCACAGACAGAACAAATGCGAATTAATGCAAAGAAAACTGTGACGTAAGTGATGACGTGTTACCTCTTTGAGTATAAAAACTTCGTAGGCTATTCGATTGCAGTAATCTGAAGCCAGAATGAGGGAACCGCGTGATCCATCATTGTGGGCGCACGTTTAGCAGGAACCACGATTCAAGAAATGAAAAACATAACTGGTTTCTCAAAAGCATCAACCTCAGAGGTTTTTAATTACTGGAAAGCAAGCGGTTCTTTCACATCTCAATGGTGTAAATGTAGCAGAAAAACAATACATCAAGAGCGAAGCTGTCGTACTCAAAGGAAGACTGCATAAAAAAAAAAAGGGCATCCAGTGTTCAGCAAATAACGTGTGAATTCAACCAAGTCCAGAAATGCCCTGTTTCGACCCTTACTATGCGCAGATATTTGAAGAAATTGAGTAATGGAAGTCGTCTGCCTATTCGGAAGCCACTTATTTCAGAGAAAAACAAAAATCCGCTTGCAGTGGTGCCGAAATCGTGATTGGACATGGTGTAAAGCAGCTCCAGAGGTTTCCCCTATGTTGGAGCACCTGAGTTGGGGCTCTATCCCACACTGGCTAAGGGGCAAGCCCTGTGACGCTAGCATCCGACACCACGCCGGGTAACTAGCAACGGCATGGTGTCTGCTTGGATAGGCAGAGTGCCACTATGGCCATCATCCATTCGGGGGGCAAGGGGGAAGGCAGGCAATTTTAACCACTCATAATCCTCATTCACTTTTTGCTCTCATTCTGGTTTTATAATTTTTTTTTTTCTTACATTTTATACTGTCATTGTGCTTTTCTTACATTTTCTGTTAGGTTATAAATTTTTCCTCCACAGATCAATCTTCTTTCTCACACCGGGGGGGGGGGGGGGTTTGCAGTGGTGTGTAGTGTACTTACTATACTAAACATCTAATAATTAAAATTAAGTAGCTAAAGACTAAGGATTAGTGAATACTTAAATTAGTTAATATGTGGTTTGCGCCCTTTCACACTGGCAGACACTTTTATTTATTCTGCTGGCATTTGTCTCATTTATTCAGTTCTTTCTAACTGTACTGCTCGTCCCGGGCACTTCAATTTACTAATACTTTTCAGTTAAAGCGCGGGCCCCGCTGCAGATCTTGCAAGCCAGGGTGGATGCTGTGTGTGTGTGTTGTTGTTGTTAGTATATAGTTGAGATTGTGTCAGTATTTCTAGTAAATACAGGGTGATTCACTACAAGTGCGACAAACTTGCAGGAGGTGTAGGGGGCACAAAGACGAATCGGAATCACATAGCATTGCAGGGTCCGAAATGTCTTCGTCATGCGGTAGAGGACGTTGAACGGGAGGTCGCGTGAACAGCGATCCCGCTGGAAGTCAGCATTTGCGAACCGTTTCTGTTGAAGAAACCAAATAGCAAAAGGCCTCCGGAGTGGATAATCCGCAGGCTCCAATTATTGGACGCGTTACAGATGGTATGAACTCATTTGGTTTGTTGACAGTATCCTCCATACAGTGGATTGGAAAATACCCAATCGTTGGCCTATCGCTCGAGGCCAACGATTACTCGTACTCAGATTGCCTTCTGCAAGACGTATAACATTCTCCTCATTGTCTGGCATCCTCGTCGTTCGCTCTCGATTCATGGTACCTCTCGTGAAACAACCAGTCTCACGTAACCTTCTGTGCACACGTGCGAAAATCGTATGACAGGAGCACGCCTGTGCTGGAAACGTTCCTGGTACAAGCGTAGAGCGGCGCGCCCGTTACAGTCCACAGCTCCATACGCGAGGTGCATGTCGACCAGTTCAACGTTTGAATACTCGTCCATCGTACTGCCTCGGGATACGGTTCGCAAATGCTGACTTCCAGCGGGATCGCTGTTCACGCGACCTCCCGTTCAACGTCCTCTACAGCATGACGAAGGCATTTCAGACCCTGCAATGCTATGTGATTCCGATTCGTCTTTGTGCCCCCTACACCTCCTGCAAATTTGTTGCACTGGTAGTGAATCACCCTGTATATTGTGAACGATGCATTCTTGCAGGCAATATCATTCATCCTCCACTCACCCCCATTTACCGTAACACTCTCTCTTGCTCCTTTGCTGGGTCTCTTTCTCACCGAAACTAACATTCATTCCCTTTTACCACAATTTCTATTTCACTCTATCATTCAGTGCCCAGCTCATCCACTCTCTCTTTCACACTTTTTCATTATTTTCTTTCATTCATTCTTCTTTTATTTTACATTTCATCCCCTTGCTGCTAGCTTACTAATACTGTATTTTCCAACTAAGCTGCTTCCCTGGCTGCCTGTACCTTTCCCTCACCTACATGTTTATTTGTTTGGTGTGGGAGTCCCAAGTCCCCCACTAGTGACAGGGTAGACCTAGGGGAAGCCCTAGTCAATCCATTTTAGTCAAATTTGGGTATCTGTCAGGGAGCTGATACAGCTACCACATCAGTTTAAATGTCATCATCTGGGCCTGGTGAGAGACATGGGCACTTTGGCTATGAAATGTTGTTTTGCTGTGGGAGCTGCAAGGTCCGTCTGGATGTTTCTACATATTTCAAATACTCTTTGTGTGAAGCTTGTGAGAGCTTTATAATTATTTTCTTCTATTATAAATAAGTGTTCTTGTCCCCTGAGTAGGGAATAAATTTCTGCTATTAGTTGGGTTCTCGGTATATCATAAATTATTCATTCATAGAGAATGTGTGTCCAGTCTTCACTTTCGCCACGGTTTGGGTCATCAGCCAGCCCTAAGGAGGTTAATTTCGCCTTTAGAAAGCCGTGACCTGTCATTATAAATGTATCATAAAGTCCAAGGCGAATTACTTTGGTGGTTTTGGGCTAACCATTGCCACCTGTGCAGAAACCTTTTGGTAACCAGACCTCTAGTTTCCTGCTCCCAATTTGTTTGCCATAGCTGATGGAGCTTTGTGGCTATTCTCTTTCTTTCAGCCTTGATGGTATTGGCTGTGTCACTATCCCCAGAAATTCTCTGAGTATGCCCTTCTTAAGTACTCAGGCGTATGTACGCCTTCTTAGGCGTACATAGCAAGGTTTTTCTGCCCAGAAACTGGGGTTTTCTAGTCCAGCAAAACAGGAAAATCGACCACAGGACACACGCAATTTATAGACACAAATACGGGTTAATGTATTCAATTACGGGCAACCCTAAAATAATAATAATAATAAAAATATGGCCGTGCAGGTAAACCACGCACCGGCTCCATAGGTGATGACAAGCAAAAACACTGCTCTGTATATGATTGCCAGGGTCCTTCTTTTGAGCCCCCAGTCAGCCCTATTGATCCTGGCAATCATGCCTGCGTAGTTTCTCACTTTTTTTTGGCCAAGTATGCCAAATGGGGATAAAAAGTTAATTTTGAGTCAAAAATAACCCCTAGGTATTTTAGTTCTGATAACATTTTTACAAGAAGAAGAGAATACAACGGAGCCAGTGGAAGCAGTAATTAAAATAAATAAGTTTTAATACAACAAGTAGCTTTCAGGGTGACGAATTCCTTCCTCAGCAAGAAAGATACATACATACAGAAATGCAAACATAACATAAAACGTTAGGAATGGAATAAATTGTACTAAATATGTTGTGCGCGATCAGATGACTGGAAGAGCGCGTACATGAATGCGAGAGTGTTCGGTCATTCACTAGGCCAGATCAGGCGATTGTTGTTGGTGCACGGCGCGCATATGGGATTGCTGCCAGCGTTTATCGTGTTTCGAAACTACCGACTCCAAAATTGAGTGTAGTCTTGTACTTCTACTGCGATTTAAAACTTTGTGACAGCTGGATATATTTAGGGACTCTAACCATAGGCAGTGATAGTAGTGTTGAGATTGGTGGATCAGCTCACTATCGCGCCTGGCGTAGAGGTCATGATGAGTTGACCAAAAATGTTCTGCGATTTCAGATTGTTCAGAGTCACCCAAGCAGATGGACTTGTCATGTTCTGCGAGAAGGTCCTGAAGACGTCTGGAGCTTTCCCCTACATAGCAGCTGCCACAATCATGGCAAGTATTGTAATCCGGTATACAATGCCGCTGTGTAAGAGAGGGGCGATGGGCGTTTTTAATCTGGAGACCAGCGACCGTAAACTCCTACCAGGAAGTTGTATACATTTCATGTGGTGCTCACGCAGGATCTTAGAAATCTGGTCTGAGGTGTCCATGTAATACGGAATATAAGAAATAGGTACACTGTCACTGTCGCGAGGAGACGAGGGCCTCGGATGAGTTGCAAGCTCTTGTGCTTGAAATAAGCACCTTTCTAACACACGGGCTGGGTATCCACAATTGTTGAGGACAGCTTTTACTCTAGAAACCTCGGTGCGTCTGGCTTCCTCTGAGCTGGAATGGCTCCAAGCTCGAGAGAGTGTGAAGTGCTGTTTAGATGACAAGGGGCATGGGCTGAACTGTAGTTCGTGAATTGCACACATCACATTGATTTCTGGTATACTGAGGTTTCCAGACGAGAGCCAACTGATCTCAACAAAACATTTAGGAAAGGAAGTGTCCAATTTGCTTTCAATTCCAAAGTGAACTGGATGAAGGGGGGATAGGAAGTTGAGGTACTCTAACAGCGGCGCATCCGAACCTCGAGGGATGACGGTGAAAATATCATCCACATACCTGCATCACATGGTGATTGGTACTGGCGGGTTCAGGAATTTGCGTTCCTCTAACTCCTCCATTGTGATGTTGGCAATGACAGAGCTGACAGGGGTGCCCATAGCCGTACCGTACATCTGTTTGTAGAGAGAATCGCCAAATGTGATGACACTGCCTGACAAACACATGTTAAGGGCGACACAAATATCTTCCCTAGATAGTGTTGTTCTATCCGATAGGCTGAGGTAGTTCTCTAAAAGCTGTCTGGCACATACGATGGCCTGTTGGACTGGAATGGAGGTAAATAGAAAGACATCAAAGGACGCCATGATCTCGTCGTCAGGAACTGTAAGGTGTTTGATGAGGTGAAGGAACTCCTCACTGTTGGAGACAGTGTGGACAGTATTTCCCACTAGGGGCGTTAGGAGACGGGCGACATGTTTTGATAGCTTGTAGGTTGGCGAATTGCGACAGGAGATGATGGGCTGGAGAGGGACGCCTGGCTTATTCATCTTTGGCAGGCCGTAAAATTGCGGGAGCTGACAGCCCGTGGCATGCAACTGCCAACGCGATTTGAACCACTCGTAAACCAACTTGTTAACCTTTCACTCTAGTCGCCCCAAGACTTTGATGGGTGGATCACGTACAGGTTCGTAGACATTACGATCGAGCAGGAGGGCGAGAGCCTTGTTCAAATACTCCGAACGATCCAATACAACCATGCGGTGACCCTTGTTGGCGGGAAGGACGATAGTGTTGTCTTTCTCGATGGAGTTAAGAGCAGCGTGTTGTCGGTGGCTGAGGCTGAGGTTAGCAGGCCGTGCACGCGGAAGAACAGAAGCCATCCTGAGCGAATGTCATTAGTAGTCTCTTCAGGGAGGTGGGCTAAGGATGCTTCCACTCCCATGGCAATTTCCGTGATTGGCGGTCTCAACGGTAGAATGGCGAACTTCATACCGGAGGCGAGAAGATCGGTCTGATTGGAGGTCAATTGTTTGCTGCTAAGATTCAGGAAAAAAATTAGCGTTGTCAGTAGGATGCGTGTGCGTTCTTGAAGAGAGTCTCTCTGATTAGGTTAAGGAACTTACGTTGCTGGCGAGAGTGGTAAGCGTCTGACACACGGTTAGCCTGGCCGCAAAGAGTGTAATTTAACCTTGAGAATGCTGATGGGGAGATCAAAAGTTTTATGTTATGTTTGCATTTCTGTATGTAGTACCTTTCTTGCTGAGGAAGGGGTTCGTCACCCTTAAAGCTACTTGTCATATTAAAACTTATTTATTTTAGTTACTGCTTCCACTGGCTCTACTATATTCTCTTCTTCTAAACCATGGAAACCAGTGCCACAGGCCCATTCTATTTCACCATTTTTACAGTTTTTCCATTAATTTTAATTTGAGAGGGGTCTCCTTAGGTTTCCTGGACAGTAGAACAATGGTAGAAAGTCACGTGGTCAGACGAATCACGAGAGAATCTCACGAAGCCATGAATCCTGCTTGTCTTGCTAAGAAAACCCAAGCATCTAGGTGGCATCATGATAGGTAAAATGTTTTAGTTGGCATGAACTGGGTCCGTTGATACCGGTGGAATGTCAATGTCATCCAGTGGGTACCTGAATTTTGTATCGCACATACTTCATCCTGCAATGTTATACTTTTATCCTAGAGGTGATGACCATTTTATGCATGACAATGCAACGCTGCATCTTGCCAGAATCGTGCAAGAATGGTTGGGAAAACATGACACGGATTTCATCATCTTCCCCCCCCCCCACGTTCACCTGACTCAATCCTATTGAGAGTGTATGAAGAGAGCTATTCGGCAACGAAGCCCTTTTCTTTAAACTTCGTTACATCTGCGCGATATTTTGCTGGGAGAATTGTTACAAGAATGGTTAGACCAAAACGCACTCAAAACCTTATAGAATCTATGGTGCCCTGCACACTTACTGTTATTCGAAACAAAAGAGGCCCGATTCGATATTGACTAAAGGTTCGTATTTTTTTGGCCAGTGTGTGTAATTTTCCTATATATTACTATATGATGAAGACTAGATCTGAGCTGCTGACTCGGTTAGCAACAGAATTACTGCCTAGAACTCCAACTGTAGTTACGGGTGAGTTCAACTTTCCGATTCCTAAGCATGAGGATACTCTTGCGGGACTTGAGGTCACTCTTCGAACCTTTGCCCTTACACGGTTTTTGGCGTCGGGAACTAGTGGAGGTTAAGCGTTTGACCTAATATTCCATAACCTACTAGACAAAACTATTAGCAATTTCCAATTTCAATCGGATCACCTGCCAATTGCATGTCACTTATCCATACATGGCAATTCCTCTCAGGTACCTGATGAGTATGCTGCTGAACTGCCAAGGGTTTCCTTCTCTACTAAATATCTGAAGCTGGACATCGTTTTGCAGTGCTTGAACGGATTTGACTGGGGATGCCTCTATTCTGAGTCGATAGAGGATGTCATTATGATCTTATCTGAACAATTGAAACTAATTGCACTCCGTGGTGTAGCCAAGAAAGCAGGATTTATAGCAGGTCGAATCGGTGTTCTAATAAGGAAACCAAGCTGGCCTTCATTTTCTTGCCATTTCCTGGCCTACCGGAAATGGCAGAAATCACAACTTTCCTCAGACCTTGCCATCTTTAAAAATGATAGAGCTTGCTTCCCGAAAAAGAAAAGGCAAATCCTAAGCCAAGTTGTTCTCGATCGGTTGTAGAGAGGTAGAAAGATTCTTTCACCTCATACAAATTATCATGTCATTGACCAAAAGCTTGTCACTATGTCCATTCCTGGACATAGTGACAAGCTTTTGTCACTGGACACTGATTACTCCTTACAGAATGATTTTCAGCTCGATTTTTTGCCTTACAAACCTAGTACAGGAGAAAACGTTTTATGCCGGAATTTCTTATCCGGGTTCTACTGTACATATTATTTATTTGTTTAATGTGAATAAACATAGGAGTGCGCACAGAGGGTCCGAGTGGGGCATGGTCCCGCCTGAAATCTTGAAGGGAGCCTCACGTGTCAAACATTTTTGTTAAATCATAAAAAAAAAACATATTGTTGAATTTTAAAACTAAAGAATTAAAATAAATGAATATTTTAATAAAAAAAATAGTTATTGTTTATTTTATTCATGTTTTTTATGTGTAAAGCATATTCCGATATTTGAATTTCCGCGCTATATTGGATTCTGGTAGCCTCCAGAATGCAATATATCGTTACTGTTCGCAGCGCCTCCCCTCGCTAAACGAGTAAACAACGCTTTTCATATACAGTACTGAATTCGCGGAAGATCTCGGTAATCGCGAAAGGTAGGGGTTCACAAATGAGTTTAAAATAATGAATAAGCCAAAATTCCAGCCAGCGGGTGGTTAATTGCTGGAACAAACTTCTATCTGTCGTTGTGGAAGTTTATAGGTTAAATAAATTTAAGGAGGAAAGGACAAACGTTTAGAGGGAATGGTCGAGTAAATTTTTTTTTTTTTTTGGCTGATGCTGCATGAGCTCATATGCTTTCTTTCTTGAATCACATGCCACTATTACTACTACTATTAAGAAGCATCATGACGCAAGAACGGTTGTACTACTTATTGCTTTCATATGTGGAACAGGATTTAACTGCTGCAGTCACTGTAGAAGAAGTAATTGACGAATTCGTCGCCTTTGTTCCTTTTGAATGTAGAATATTTTTATTATAATAAATAAATAAATAGACCTAAAAACATTGTAAACCTAAAAAGGTTGAATATTTATTAGTTACGAACAATTATAATGTATATGTTTTTAAATAAATTATTATATAAATTTATTTTTTAAACAAATAAAAGTTTTAATATATATACAAAATTCTATTTATAAAAATATATTTATTTAAAAGTAAAATATTTTATTTTTTATGGGGGGGGGGGACAAAATGGGGTTAGCGGCTCTTCTTGTTTTAGGCTGCGCACACCTATGTGAATAAACAAATATTATTTATTAAATAAATAAAATTGTAAATATGTAAAGAGCCAGCCAATAGATGGCGCCACTCATAAATATTTATATTTGGGGATATACTTTGTATCAGTTGTTTTCGACCTTTTTTTTTAACAACTGCATCCCTAAGTAATTTATTTATATATATGTTCAATATGTTGCATTATTACTTTAATTATCTTTCTTTCTTTTGATTTTAAATTTTTAACTACTTTTATGGTTTAGATTCAAAATATTTAATCTCTAAATTTATTACTATATTATCATTTTATATAACTTAGCAGAGCTGGATATCATCGTTCTTCTTTTTCTTGGTGATTCCCTTTCACTTCTCTCTCTCGAGGTAATTCGGAAATTTCTTTTCTTTTTTTTTTTTTTTTTTTTTTTTTGGCTGGTGCAGCATAAGCCTCAGGCTTCCTTGTACCATATGGTTAATGATAATAATAATAATAATATTGATCATTACAGAAACAGAGAACTCCTTGTCGTTTTTTGTCTTTAGTCTGAGCGGTTGGCCCCAGACGAAGTCATCTAGATTGTGGATAAATAGCGATAAGTTTTGTATATATTTTAATTTATATTCTCTTCTTTCCCCGTTTTAAACACATTATCCCTTGAGTTTTCTATAAATATATCTTGGTATATATGATTGTCTTCAATATTAATTACTATATACTATATATATTATTTTAAAAAATCTGTTATATGATAGTTATTACAATAATATAACTATCATATGTTTTTTTTTTTTTTTTGGTTTAACATATAATTATCATATGTTTTTATAGTTACAATAATATAACTATCATATCAATTTTTTTTTTTTTTTTTTTTTTTGGCTGGGGCAGCATAAGCCTCAGGCTTCCTTGCACCATATGGCTAATAATAATAATAATATATATATAATAATTTTATTCTTTATATAGAGGTACTAAATAAACACCAATTATATGTAGATCAAATATAGATCACCACAAAATTAAAAGATACCGTACACCTTTTTATAATGAAATAAATATTTAAATTAAAAAAAAATAAGTTTAAGTACTGTAGCTTAAGACAAATTAGGTGGCACCCCTGGAACATTGTTGCAGCACCCCGGTTGAAAACCACTGTTTTGTATTATCTGAATTTTGGCAGTATTACTATTTTTTGTTACTATTAAGTGTATATTCAGAAAATTTTAAACAACACTTTTGAGATGCAGTCAGAAGGAAAAATTTTGTGCGTGGAAGTGCATAATTTTACTAAATGGAACGCTTGCGATTAAAATATCTTATTTTTAATAATCAAGCACGTACATAAATAAATAGAGAAATTGTCTGTTTATACTCCGGGACGATCACACGAATTCACAAGGTGAACAGAATACAAGAAACAGCAGCGTATTTAGCAGTCACGGGCTTGAACATTTTCACTCAAGGTACGTGTACTTATGCACTCTCGTGCCTGATCAGTGCTGTAGTCGTAAAATTAGCAGAAGGTATACTCGACGTATGTTACAGAGAGTATATTGTGCATATTAGGCTTATTAATTGAATTCCAGAAGATATATTCTATAACCGTGTATATATGTATCCGACGTATATATTAAAAATAATAAAACTATCAGTATTGCCTAAGAAACAAATTCTAATAAATTTATATTTTAATTTTCAGTAAATATTTTAATAATACTGTATTTGTTTTTCAAGTCTCAAAAACTAGAATGTGTGCTCTATTCACCTCAAAAAAGCCAGAGGATATACGGTTTATACCCTCCACAGACCTGTGCCTTAGCACTGGGTTATATGGCGTTACCAATGCGAATAGAGAGATCCGGAATAACATCCTAGTGGGGTTCGGTCCATGTCGAGCCCTGGATGCAGCACGTCTGCTGTGCTATGTGCTGGTACAGCTTGAACATGCAGGCTCCGCTTTCGGATTGCACCATCGTTGAGCAACGTGCAGTAATTCGAATTTAGTGGTTTGAAAGATCGAAACGCTCCTAGATTCACAGACGAATGTTATCTAAGTATGGGAAAAACAAGTACGCAAAGAAGGGTGTGTGTGTGTGTATGAATGGGAAACAAAGCTCCAAACTTAGCATAAAAGTGTGGTCGACGAAGGATCTTCATTGATTCTACTTCTTTGTCATTATTCTGAAACACTTAAGAAGTGCTGTATAAGACAGTTTTATGATCTGAATCCGTTGCTTAAAATAGAATAATTTTGCTATCTAGTTGGATTTAAAAGCCTTAATCCCAATAGGATTAAATTATTTTAAAAAGAAAAAGAAAGACAGCACAGTTTTAGCGCACACTTCAAATGAAAAAAAAAAAAAAAGTATGAAGGCATTTTCAGGATAAAAAGAAATTGTTATGAAATGTGCTGTGATAAGCATTAAACTAAATATTTTTCATTATTGATTAAGATTGAAAATCTAGGAACACTTAACATTATCATTAAAATTGTGAGAAATTACCCCTATCGTTATATATTTGCACACATAAGAGAGTTGTTTGAATAGTTTGTAGCCTAGCATGTTGGCTTTGCACTGCTTTTTAAATGTAATCTCCTTGTACAGTCTGACATGATTTTCTCTCTGCACTGTTTGTTTTGCACTGAAGGGAGAATTACTAAAACAGCTCGTAGGGTTCTGTTAATGATATATAGGAACTTTGCCAACAAGGATAAAGAGGTAGTTATCCCATTGCAACGGTTAGGCTACATCTGGAATACTGCTTACAGGTTTGGAAATTTTCACTTCAGGAAGGATATAAATCTGTTGAAAAGGGCGCAGAGACGAGCGATTCTTATCCTTTTGTGCTTTCAATTAATGGGGGTCACAGAAAGGATATTCTTACCAAGAAAGACTGGGATGCTGTAAATCGCAGTCTCCGGACCTAATTGAAGTGTATAATGCTTTAAATCGGATAAATGGATTAAATTCTGATGGCATCTTTACTCGCATGGAGGTATAACAGGGTGACATTCAGCCAAAGAGATATTATAAAGAGATTTAGAAATTTACATTCAGCCAAAGAGTAATCAGTTGGTGGAATAAACTTCCACTTAACGTTGCGGAGGTGGGTAGTTTGAATAAATTTAAGGAAGGTTTCACAAAGTATTGAAATATGGAAATTATTATTATTATTTATTATTTTTTTTTTGTTGGTGCTCTAAAAGCATTGATTCCTTGCATCATATAGACAATACTAATACTAACCCAATGCACTTTTTCTGCGATGCTCCAGATTCATGATCTGCTTTGTTGTCACTTTTTTTTAAGGTTCTGTTAAAATGAACACACGGTCGCTATAATCTCATGATCCGAACCAAATTTCCTTCCAGATAACTTGGCTCTTATTTCCAAGAATAGGTGGAAATTAGTGGGGCCAGATTTCGCGAGTATGGTGGGTGGAACAACAATTCATAGCTATCATGAATAGGTGAATTGTCCTAATGAAATAAAACACCTTTATTTAGCTCTGCCGTTATCTTTGACGATTTAGTTATTATCTTTGACATTGCTATTATCTTTGACATCTCGTGATTTGGTTATTAAATTAGGATGTTCACAACCGTGCCAGCCGATATAACTGACTTGGCTTTCCTTAGAGGCGGAGAACGCCATACAACGATTAATACTTGAGTAACAATTAAGAATTTGCAGATAAAGGAACCATTAGGTGGCAGTCATCACAGTGCAGTGTTGCGGGATTTACTTAAAGATATAATTACCATCAAGGGTAAAGGAAAGGGTTTTTGCTTTCGTAAATATGACTGCAGTGGTCGTAGACAGTTTTTAAATTCTGTACAGTGGGACCAACTGATGACGTTACCAACAGCAAATTCTAAGTGGGAGGCATTCAAGGAACTAATCGTGGAAGCTGTTATGTTTTTCATACCGATGAAAAAGATGTTGAAGTAATTGTGCAGTCAGATATGAAGTTTTCTGAGCAATGCAGACAAGCTGCCAGTGGAGGTCACGTGGTATTGTTAATGATATTCAGGAATTTTGCTATTAGGGAAAAGGAGGTGAATATCCCTTTGTATAAGGCAATGGTCAGGCCACACCTTGAGCACTGCGTACAGGTCTGGAGGCCTAATTTTAGGAGATGTAGAGTTGATTGAGCATGTACAGAGAAGGGCAACAAGATCGGCGAGGGGAACGAAGGGGGTCCTCTTACCAAGAAAGTCTTAAGTTGTGCAGATTGCAGCAGCTGGAGACTAGATACCTACGAGGTGATCTTATTGAGGTGTATCAGGCCTTGAATGAGTTGAGTACACTGAATTCTGATGGGATCTTCCGCTTGCTCAGATTACGAACATTAGGGGGCATAAGATCAAATTGAGGAAAGACAGTTGTAGAATAGATGTGCGGAAATTTTCCTTTAACCGACACGTGGTTAATTGCTGGAACAAACTTCTATCTGTCGTTGTGGAAGTTGATGATTTAAATAAATTCAAGGAGGAACTGGACAAAATTTTAGAGGGAATGGATGTGTGAATAAATTTTTTTTTTTTTTTTTTGGCTGATGCTACATAAGCTCATACGCTTGCTTTCTTGCATCACATTCCTCCATTACTACTATTACTAGTTTCATTGTTTTGATTGCAGTTTTGACTTTGACTCCACTGGTTCATTCGAAATGTCTATAGCACCTGCTCCTTTTTCTAATACACTGGTGTGCAAAACGTAAGGACCAACACTATTTCTAAAGGTTACAACCACAAAATCTTTACTTAAGGTACTCTTTACTGATGAGAGTAGATTCAGTCTCAGCAGCGATATCAACACGGTATCAACCCTCAAACATTACTGAAAGGGATCGATATGGCGGTCGAGGTGTTCTCGTCTGGGGAGGCGTTACCTTGGATGGACGTACACAATTTCAGATACTGGAAGGCGGTACTGTAACCGGTGCACGCTACTGTACTGAGGTAATCCTTCGCCATGTGCGTCTGTTCCGAGGTTCCATTGGCTCCGAGTTCGTGTTTATGGATGATAACGCCACACCCCATCGCACTGCAGCTGTGATATGCTTTTGGAAAGTGGGGACACTGTTCGTATGGATTGGCCTGCCCGTTCCACCGCCGATCTAAGTCCCATCGAACACATATGGGACGCTCTGGGGAGACGCCTAGCGACACGTCCACACCCAACAGAAAACGTTCACCAGCTGAAGATGGCGCAGACACAGGAATGGACGATGTTATCGCAAGAACTTATGAACAACATTGTTCTAAGTATGGACAGGCAGTGCAAAGCCTGCATCGACATTAGGGGTGGCCATATCTCCTACTGAGGACCACCTCTTCCCTTTGTTCTATTTTTGGCAGTGATGCATCTGTATCATGGCAGCTAGTGCTATAAAATGCCATTTTTGAATAAAGTCCATCTGTACCGTTTTGTTTTCGTTGTTGTGTCGGTGTTGTTTCCTTCATCATTTCTGTACCTCACGAGGTTCCTTTGGTATGCTTTCCCCATATCCAGGCCACTCCTATGAGCAGCTATAGATGAAAACCTGACTGGTCCTTAAATTTTGCACACCAGTGTAATACCACATCACACCAAACAGGAATTTACTCGAGAAAACGAAGTTCTTGTATGACTGCGTCAGTCATACAAGAACTTCTCAAATTCTCCTTTCAATTTCGTTGCTCCTCTTTATACCCATTCCATCATGTCCACGTCCTTCCTGAAATGTAATTTCTAGATCACTGTATATAGGCTATAATCTCTGTATCGAGATTAAAACGTTAACCATCTCTGTGTATAACAGAATAATTACCTTTGTCTCTAGTGCCAAAATTGTGGTCTGTCATTAAGAGAAATTCAGTGGTGTCCTGGCATAGTGTGCATAGTGCTAGGGCAAAGGCGCTTTCGGTGGTTTACCATATCTTGTCCTTATGAACTCTGTGGAGACAAACAGTATCATTGTGAAAAATATAGCGTGTTGTGTATGAAGTATGGTGTTGGGTTCTGTTGTGTGTTCTGGTTTTGGCCGCAGGGCCCCTGGTGGGACCCACGTTGGCCGCACACACCGATAGGAGATAGCCAGGCTGCCCATGATTCTCTGGCTGGTCTCCACCTGGGTCGCATGAGCTTCTTGGGCAGAGACCAAGTAAAAAAAAAAAAAAAAAGGAAAAAATGGAGTACAGGGGGTACAGGATATACAGAAGAAAATAAGAGTGACGGAGAATGTAAGGAAAGGCATCCGCCACAGGTTGGGTTGGATTTCTCTCACCTAGGCGAAAAAGGGGAGAAAGGCCCTCGAGACGGTGGAAAAGACGGTCACGTATCAAGGGAAACATGAGATGGTCAGGTGGTTTGGCAAGGTAGCAAGATGATTTGGCAAGGTAGCAAGGTGATTTGGCGAGATTTGACCGTTTTAACCCGTTTAAAACGGGTTAAAACGGTCAAATCTCGTGGAGTTGGTCAAGATCTGAGAAGGCAGTGTCGATCAGTGTGCATTGGTTCCAGGAGGTTGTACTAATGATCTTCTGGTGAACAGATCATGGGCGAAGGCGGAGAAAGCGTGATACTGGTCTTCCTCATTGATCAGAAGATGTTAACTTCATCGAGGCAAGGCATGTATTTTTTTATGAACAATTCTCAGGTCTACGTAGAGCTGGCTAGCATCCTGGTAGTATGCATGCGTACTACTGAGAGAACGTCATATCTCATTGTACAATTACTTCTTTTCGGTGGCAGTTTGGCCATGGTACATTGCCTTTTGCTACTAGTTAGGAAACGTCTGAGTCGATTCACCTCCACACTGGAAGAATCTAATTTCTTCAATTGGGGCTGCAGTTAGCCGATTTCAGGCGGAGGGAGTAGGGTTTCTCCAGCAAGTTATTTCGTGTTCTTCAGCCCATATAGCAGCATAGGCAAATCGGCCTTGAACACATTTATACTAACGAAGATAGAGATATAAGCAACAAGCTCCTGTGCCGTTAAAATTACACTTTAAATTTGAATTTTTGTACAATTACCTTAAGTACTTTGATTACAAGATATAAGTTCGTTGCTTATTAAGCAATAAGTTAACCTGGGAAGCTATTACAAACATATTACCCTCTGTTTAGCAGAGTTGCAATTTAACAGTCAAGTTTCAGACTATATGAATGATTTTCATAGTTATTCTAGAAGCAGCACACTCCAGTTACTTTTTTTGATCACCTCCCCCTTTTAAACTTTTCTGTTCTAAGTAAACTTCGGTAGGAAAATTTTTTTATCCTTTTATCAATTTTGTTAAAAACGATATTGATGAAATGAAGAAACTACACTGTGCTGCCACTTTATTAGGTACACCCCTGCTGTGGACACAAATGGTTTGTCCCACAACGTTGCAAGTCACGTGACCACAGCTGTGGGTATAAATGCAGCAGGACAACCTTTCTGGTATCAGTTAAACGTACAAACCGTAGCAAGAATGGGGAAAAGGGGTGATCTAACGGACTTCGAACGTGGCATGGTAGTAGGTGCAAGACGTGCTGGACAAAGCATCTCTGAAACGGCAGTTCTCCTGAACTTTCACCCACCAGAGTTTCAAATGGTGTATCGAGAATTGTGCAACGAACAGAACACATCCTCAACGGCACTCCTGTGGAAGAAAATCGCTTGTTGATGAGAGAGGTCAGAGGCGGATGGCTAAAATTGTGCAAGCAAACAGACTGGCCACAATGTCGCACATCACGTCAGAATACAACCTTGGTGCGTAGAACAAAATATCGCAATGGACCACTAGTCACACTTTGTCGCGAATGGGCTACAACAGCCGACGGCCACACCTTTGTTATCAATGAAGAACAAGAGAGCACGCCTCCTGTGGGCACAGCAACACCAGCACTGGACTATCGAGGATTGGAAAACAGTTGCTTGGTCTGACGAGTCGAAGTTCCTGATGCATCATGTTGATGGAAGGTTCAGAATTTGGCGAAAACATGTCTGATGACTACTGTGCAAGATGGTGAGGGCAGTGTTATGCTGTGGGGAATGTTTTCTTGGCATACGTTGGGTCCATCGATACCCATAGATTCACGTCCGAATACCATATCGTACATAAACATCGTTGCTGACCAAGTACATTCGTTCAAGTTGACAGTTTATCCTCAGTTAGATGGTTACTTCCAGAAGGATAATGCGCCGGTGCACAAAGCCCGAATCACAATGGAATAGTTCCAGGAACATGACAATGACTTTTCTTTGCTGCAGTGGCCCGCTCAGTTAACGGATCGCAAACCTATTGAACATCTTTGGGATGAGATGGAAAGGGCTGTTCGCTGCAGGCCTACACCTATAACAGCTACAAGATGATCTATAATAGAGCCACAGAAAAGGTTCGACAGGCAAAGGCAGTTTATGAGAAATCACTAGCAAACAGAGCAAAGAGAGGGGGGGGGGGAAATAAGGAATTCTTCACATATATAAATACCAAGAAGAGCAGGACAAACCAAATCGGACCTTTACGTAAAGGAAAGGGGATAGTATTAAATACACCAGCTGCCGTTGCAGATGAACTCAACAGTTATTTTGCATCGATATTTACAAATGAAAAACCTTTTGTGGCAATGGGAAATTGTGGGAGCGAAGTTAAAAAATATGTAATTAATGATATTGAAATTTCGCAAGATTATTTAATGAAAAAAACTTTCGAGCATACAGACCAGTAAGGCTCTTCGAGTTGATGGAATACACCCTATAATCTTAAGGGAGGCGGCAAGTGAGTGTATTGAACCATTGAGGCTAATTATGCGAGCATCACTAGACTCTGGGGAGATTCCGTTGGATTGGAAAAGTGCTAATGTATCTCCCATACATAAGGGTGGCTCTAAGAGTGAAATGGGAAATTACCGACCTGTCATTCTGACTTCAGTGGTAAGAAAAATCATGGAGGCAATGATCAAGGGTGGAATTCAGGATCATTTGGATAGAATTGAAATTCTCAAGGATACTCAGCATGGTTTTGTAAAGGGAAAATCATGTTTAACAAATCTTGTTCGCTATTTTGAAAGGGTCACTCTCGAGCTGCATTTTGGGAATAATTTCGAAATTGTTTATTTAGATTTCATCAAAGCTTTTGACTCAGTCCCACATGAGCGGTTGCTTTATAAGCTGGAACAGGTTGGAATCACTGGGAAAATCATTAGATGGATAGCAGGATGGCTTCAGGGCAGGAGGCAGAGGGTTGTGATAAATGGCTATCCCTCAGATTGGGTTGATGTAAGAAGTGGGGTTCTCCAAGGATCAGTATTAGGACCACTGTTGTTTTTAATTTTCATAAACGACATCGATGAGGGGATAGAGGGCGTGATGTCTAAATTTGCAGATGATGTTAAAATTGGAAGAGTAGTTAATGATCACTGTCAAGCTGAGCTTTTTCAGAGAGACCTAGATAGACTTCAGGAATGGTCAGAGAAATGGCAGCTATGCTTTAATACAACAAAGTGTAAGGTATTACCTGGGAAACAGTAATCCCAAAATAACTTATTCACTTGGTGGAGTTCAACTAAACTCAATATTGGAGGAAAGGGACTTGGGTGTTACGATACGGTCAGACGTAGACATGAAATTCTCTGAGCATTGTAAACAGGTTGCAAGGAAGGCCCATTGTGTCCTATCGATGATCTATCGAACTTTTGCAAGTAGAGATAGGGACGTGATAATCCCATTATATAAGGCTTTTGTTAGATCACACTTGGAATACTATATTCAAGTATGGAAACCGCACCTAAAGAAAGACATCCAGCTTTTTGAAAGGGGGTAAAGACGGGTAACTCGCCTGGTGAGATCGGCAAAAGGGCGTCCTTATGAAGAAAGACTTCGAATATGTGGGTTTCAGAGTGTGGAAACCAGACACCTTAGAGGAGATTTAATTGAGGTGTTTAAGGCTCTGAGAGGCATCAGTAAAATGAATGTGGACGAAATTTTCAAGATCATACATAAATGATGCTAGAACTAGGGGACATAAATTCAAGTTACGGGGGGAAATGTTTAGATTGGACTGCAGGAAGTTTTATTTCAGCTAGCGAGTTATAAATTACTGGAATAAGTTGCCTACATGGGTGGTAGAGGACAGTTTGTGGAAATTCAAAGGTCATCTGAACAGTACCTTCGGGTGAGGGAACCGCATAGGATAATAGGTTTAATTTTCTTTTCTTTTATTAATTAAATTCAGGCTGTTTTAAAGGCTAAAGGAGACTCAACACGCTACTAGGTAGGTGTACCTAATAAAGTGGCAGCACAGTGTATAATTACCAGCTATTTGTTTTATTTCTATGAAGATTTTGTTCTCATTTTAACTTTTATATATTTTTCTGTGATGATTTTTTCATAATATAAATTTATATATGGAGATGCACATCGATGAGCGAAAACATTATGACCAGCGAGTCGCAGTGCAAATTGTAGCAACTGCAGGTGAACTACGGCGCGTGCGCGGGTCAGGACACGGTATAAAACAACCTGATACTGAGCTCCGTTAATAAGTACAGTATTACTCTTGCTCTTCAGATGGGAAAGGCAGTGGACTTAAGCGAGTTTGACAAAGGCCAAATTGTAATGGCTAGACGACTGGGTCAGAGCACATCCCATTAAACCTATTAACGTATTATTTTTAGGCCACCCGAATAATTAAATTCGTCTGCCGTGCTGTATGTCTGATGTCTGTTAATTGCCTGTGTTCTATGGTCGATTTGTCTTTTTTTTTCTGGACGAAAAACCCCGGTTCCCTGGGGGAAGAACCTTGATATCTACGCCTGAGACCGACTAACTCAGCCACGGACTGAAAAGGTCAGAGCATATCCGAAACGGCACGGCTGGTGGGATGCTCACGGTCAGGCTGCTTAGTACCTACAAAAAGTGGTCTGAGGAGGGAAAACCCACGAACTGCTGGTGAGGTGTTGGCCACGGCTCATCGATGCTCAAAGTGAGCGAGGGTTCTTCCGGATGGATACGTAGTAGTAGTAGTGGCATGTGATAAAGAAAGCAAGTGTATGAGCTGTTGCAGCATCGGCCAAAAAAAAAAAAAAAAAAATCACATACGTAGGGCGAACAGTAGGGCGACTGTGGCGCAACTCGCCGGTAATCGGAATGCTGGTGATGGGATTTATGAGTCACAACACACACTACATCGAATCCTGTTGAAAATGGGGTGCGTAGTCGCAGGCCGCTACGAGTGCCCATGCTAACCACGGTTCACCGGCGAGGCGACAGCGCCCACAATGGGCACGCGAGCTTCGAAAGTGGATGTTGAGTGATTGGAAGAAGGTCGTCTGGTCCGATGAATCACGTTTCCCGTTGCACCATGTGGAGTCTGTGCGGGTAGCACAGTGGTATCGTCACCGTCCTCCCCACACTGGGTTGAAAAAGCCCGGGTTCGAATCCCGTCGATGACGCGAGGAACTTTAGTGGACTCTTTTCACTCCGTGGCTGAGTTAGTCGGTTTCAGGCGTAGATAGCAGGGGTTTTTTCGTCCAGCAAACAGGCCAGTCGACCAGAGAACACGCGCAATTTACAGACAAAATAAATATATCGGTAGATATAATCATTTACAGGGGACCCTAATATCATAATTTGTTGTTTTTTTGTTTGCACCATGTGGATGGCGGGCTACGTGTGCATCGTTTATCCGGGGACGTGATGTCGCCTGGATGCACAGTGGGACGAAAACAAGCCGGTGATGGCGGTGTCATCCTTTGGGCGATGTTCTGCTGGGATATCCTGAATCCAGTCATCCATGTGCCAGGCACTCTGATGTCTACCACCTACCTAAACATCTTTTTCTTTTTCCTTCTGAGTGCAGGATGATTTTTTTAAGTAATTATTTTTTTTAGGATTTTTTCCCCTCTGAGTGCGTGATGATTTTTTTATTATCATTTTTTATTAAATATATATTTTTTATTTATTTTTATTATTTTTTCCCCAGGTGTGGTCACCTTGGGAGTAGGGGGAATTGGCACCCATCGGTACTGCACTACATGTGGTGGATGTGGTGTTTTGTGCTTAATGCACTGACAGTGAAGTAGG
Organism: Mastigoproctus giganteus; assembly: GCF_048544385.1. NCBI lineage: Eukaryota > Metazoa > Arthropoda > Arachnida > Uropygi > Thelyphonidae > Mastigoproctus > Mastigoproctus giganteus. The sequence goes on along the minus strand of NC_143579.1, from coordinate 173,423,416 downwards.
CCCAGGACGAGCACCAGGAAGCAGACTCCCTGGTGGCGAAATGGCCTGTTTTTTTTTTTTTTTTTTACATTTATACTACACACACACACACACTCGCTTACACTGCAGGCCCATTCATATAGAGATTCTACTTGCATACAGAAGATATGGTGGAGATGGACTGTAGTCCAGGTTCCACCTTAGACATATACATACCTAAACATCATTGCTTATCATGTACGCCCTTTCATGGCAACAGTCTTTCCCTCTGACTAGCAGGATAATGCAGCATGTCTTTCAGCAGGATAATACGCCATGCCACACCGCCCGGATTATTCGAGACTGGTTCGCGGAACAGGAGAAAGACTTCCAGGTATTGCCCTGGCCTTCAAATTCTGCAGACATCAATCCCATCGAGCATCTGTGGTTTGTGTTGGAACAGCAACTACGATCTGCGGCGTCTCAACCACGGACCTTACAAGAGTTAAAGGATATGCTGGTTACGTGTTGGTACCAGATACCACAAGACACATTTAGAAATCTTGTAGCGTCCATGCCTCGCCGGGTACGAGCTGTTTTGGCTGCACGTGGAGAACCAACATCATATTAGGTAGGTGGTTATAATGTTTTGGCTTATCGGTGTATATGTTTTGTTAATACGGATCATATCTCTGACTTATACTGTAAGTGCGTGGGTAAAATTATAAGAAAATAATTATTTCCGCGCTTTTATTTGTTATTAATTTTATGTTTTTAGATTTGAGGATTGTACTTTCCCACCGTATATGCAAAAGCCCACTTCAGAATGAATAATCGAAGTAAATCTTGTGTTTGCGAACATATTCTTTTCTCTCTCTCTCTCTTCTTCTTTTTTTTATTCTGGACAAGGAGAAGGAGGAATGGAGTGTAGTAGTTGAAAGTATTAGACATACGCTGTATATACAGTATTAGAAGTGTTTTTTTTTTTTTTTTTCACACCTTGCAAAACTATTTGGGCACAGTTATTTTGGCGAGTGATGCACGGTTGCCCTACCCCGATACTCGGGGTTTTCAGCTAGTAAAGCAGGCCAACCGATCATAGCATGCACACTATTTACTATTTACATAAACGATACACTGGCGCTTTATAGCATTAGTTGCTTTAACTAAAAAATATAAATAAATAAATAAACAATCCAAAAAATTCCTTTAAAAATAAATCTGAAGCGATTCAATACTGTGCTTTTTTTATATAGTTTTAAAAATATTTACTAAGCAGGCTACTTCCGTATAATATAATTTTACGCTCTTTTATATTTTATTGACAGCTAGGTGGCACAACAAGTGATTGCTATTTGGTCAGAATAGCAAAAGATTAAAGTTGTTTATTAATTATGTGTTTTAGTGTGGCGATATTTCTTATCTTCATTTATCGTAAAGAGGCAAATCTTTAATTCAGAACGTAATTTGAAAAATTATGAATGTGCTGAAATATTGTATTTGTTGGGTGTTATACATAATACGAAAATACCGTTTGCTTAATCGAGAACGGTTGTGGCCTTTATAGTGCTGAATGTACTCGTTAACTAGAATCCATTTTATTTGAGACTTTTAGAGCAATTTTATTCGTTAAATACTAGAAGTTAACTTTTTTTAAGCGCTGATCAAAGAACAACGAAGAATTCTGCTTCAGCAAGATGACACAGAAAGGTATTTCTTTTAAAATATGCTCTGAGATAGGTTTTGTGATAAGTTGAAGCGGAAGTGAACTAAACTCAAAACAGTTCTTCTTGTAGCGTGTTTATCAAATATTTCCAAAACGATTTGCTTAGTGTAAGAATACTACTTGCATACAAAATAGTTAGAATTAATAGTGAAAGTTTGCTCTAATAATTACGTGTCACACTAAATCTATGCAAAAGAACGTGGCAACTGAAAAAATAAAGTAATAATTTTGTTGCATGTTATCATTATTTATTACTTAAGATTATATTAACTTTAAACTAATCAGTGTAAAATAAAAATCTCATAACCTGGAAATATTAATATTGAGCGTTGTTTGTAAATCCATAAGGATTTTGTAAAAAAAGAAGGCGTGGAAGTGCTGAACTATTTCAGTGCGAAAGAAGTGTGTTCACTGAGAAGGAAATCCTCATCGTGTCGAACTCTTTCCTCACTTGAAATTTCGTATATACACTCGTAGAAACTATAAAGAGATCATCTGCAAAAAAATTAATTTCCGATACAAACAGTAAAACAAAAAATTTTAACAATTTTAATGAAAAGACGATGCTTCATTTTCATTCGTAATTGGCTATTACTGACCTTGTGCGTTTTTTACCAAGCATGCTCAATAACAGCAAAAAAGCAAGCGAACGTCAAGTTAATTTTGTTGTACTCGTATAATAATAATAATAATTATTATTATTATTATTAATACAATAAACATTTGCTTTAACGAACCTCAATTTAATGGAATTAAATAACAGCGTCCTCTGAACCTGGCTTTTCGTCCTTACGGGATCTGGTGGCGTAACTGCTTCCGTGTAATGGTACATTTACTATCAATGAAAATATTTTTACACTAAAGCAGAGCGTGAGAAAGCTAAGATTTTCTCCACCTTCTTTTAGTCTACCGAGCGCGATAGATATTAATAGGGAGTCATCGGACATTTCAGCGAGATATTACTCAAGAGCAGGGGCGTATTCAGGGGGGGGCCTCTTTGGACTATGAATATGTTTTTGTCAGTTTACACTGCCACTGTACAGCATAAAAAAATTTCAAGCTCTTTTACTTCTAATACAATTTATTATTATTATTTTATTTTTACTTTATAATTCAGCATTTTTCATAACATTCTAACAACTTTGGCTAGTATATGTATATCCGAATGTTCAAGTTTAACGGATAGCCGCATTCCCCCACATCTAGTCCGTTGTTAAAGGAAAGTTTTATTGTATTATCTTTACAATAAATTTTTGTATCGGCTTTGATTACAGTAAAATTTTCAAAAATACATCCAGGAACGTGTGGGATGGTCACTAACACGCCAGCAAGACTTTTTGATTTATTGGAGGATTGTTTTCTACAGCAGCATGTGCGAGAAGCAACCAGAGGGAGTAATACTCTTGATTTGATTAACAGCAGTGATTCTTCATGCATTGAGAATCTGCAGATAAAGGAACCGCTAGTTGGCAGTGATCACAGTGTACTGATGTGGGATTTACCTACTTAAAGATGTAACTACCATCAGGGGTAAATGGAAGGGTTTTTGCTTTCGTAAAGGTGGCTACAGTGATCTCAGAGATATTTTAAATTCTATGCAGTGGGACCAACTGATGATGTTACCAACAGCAAATTCTAAATGGGAAACATTCAAGGGATAATCTTGGAAGCTATTAAGCTTTTCATAACAACTAAGCAATACTGTCCAAGGTTTGTTTAGGCCTAAATGGATGTCAGATGGACTATTGAGACTTGTGGCATAGAAGTAAAATGCATGGGACACATATAAATTATCAGGAGACACAGATGCCTATGGTAGATATACACTGAGTGATCATTGAATTATGACCACCTACTTCGTAGGTTCTCCTTTTGCCCTCAGTAGAGCAGTTGTCCGACGTGGCATTGATTCAACAAGATGTCGGAAGCGTTTGGGAGGTATGGCCAACCGAGCTGTCTGTAATGCGGTCAGCAGTGCGGGTATGGAGGTGATTGGTGTATCCAGACGCCTGATATGCCTTTCCATAGTGTCTCACAAGTGCTCAATGGGATTGATATCGGAGGAGTTCAGAGTGTAGTCGACATGTTGGAAGTCAGAACTGTGTTCCTCAAACCATTCCTGCACAACAAGTGCCCGATGGCTCGGCGCATTGTCGTCTTGGAAGACACCATCGCCATTCGGGAAAAAGTGTAACATATGTTTAGTGGGATGTACACAGTCAACAAGCAGTTGACAATAGCGGAGACCACTAATACGTTGTTCCACATGCACCAGGAGTTCAAGTTCCTGCCAGTGAAACATGCCTCACACCATGCAATCGGCCTGCACATTTGATACCACGCATGATGTATCAAGAGGCTCATGTTGTTGACGCCAAATCCGTACATGACCATCCACGGTGTGGAGTAAATAACGTGACTCATCTGGCCAGCACCACCTTCCAGTCTTCTAACGTCCAACTTGCTTGTTCTTTACACCAGGCGAGTCTTCTATGCTGATGAACCTTGGTTAGGAGAGGATGCCGTAGGGGGTTGTCTGCTGGTATAGCCCATATGTGCGAGCATGCGACACATGGTCATGCCAGATATTGTTCCGAGTTGGCCCATGTTGCATTGGGTAGTAAACTCTTCAACAGTGCTGTGCCTGTTCGCCTGTACGAGTTGTCGGACCCGGCGCTCACCTCTAACATGAACCTTTTACTGACCTTTGCAGTTTTGCCGTCGGGTTGTTGTCTGACCATTTTGACGCCAGTGCTGGTACACTTTAATTACGGTGGCCCTCGAACGCCCCACCAGTTAAGCTGTTTTGGAAATCGAGGCACCAGCTCGTCGAGCACCCACAAAGTCCGATAAATCCTCCCTTTTACCCATCACGCTCGGAATTTTACTACCTACTGAACCACTGACACCTTATCTAGGCTACGTAGGTCGACTAACTCCGCACTCTCGTACCTCACGTGGTCAACGGGTCGCATTCAGTTTTCATAGGGGTGGTCATAATTCAGTGATCACTCAGTGTAAGATATTCTGTAATCAAGTCACAAAGGATGTTAGGCAAGCAACTGTAGATTATGAGAAATCTTTGGCAAAGGATGCAAAGGAAAACAGCGAAGACTTTACTTATGTAAACTCTAGAAGGAAAGGGATGAACCACTGGTCCACTTGATATCGACAGTTCGATTGTTGATGAACATGCTGAGGTTGCTGAAAAACTGAATGGGTATTTTGCATCTACATTCACTTGTGAGGAAATCTGTAGGGAGGCCAGAAGCTTATTAAACTCTGGCAGGAAGCTAAATGATTTTGTAAAAACAGAGCAAAGTGAAGAGAAATTGCTGATATTAAACACAAGAAAGGCACCTGGGATGAATGGGATCTATCCAGTTATATTAAAGGAAGCAACAAAGGAAGTAAGCAAACCCTTAGCCATAATTATGAAAGCTTCCTTGGATTCAGGGGAGGTCCCCACGGACTGCAGATGTACTAATGTATCCCCAATTCACCTTTTGATCCCCCTTGGGGATCAAAGGGTGACACAAGTAATTACAGACATGTTAGTTTAACTTCTGTTACACGGAAAATAATGGAGTTACTACTTAAAAAGCAATGCAGGATCATTTAGACAAGACTGCAGTTATGGTTCAGACACAGCCTGGGGATTTTTTAAGAGGAAGCTTTGTCTGACAAATTTGATTGAATATTATGATGTGGTCACAAAGGAACTGGATGCAAAAAAAAATTTGATATTATATTCTAGTTTATTTCTCTTGCCTCAGAGTATTCGAACTTGGTGAATAAAAATTTTGTTTTTCGTATTCTACACCCTTCGGCTTATGCAGTTTAATTTTGAATGAAGATTTATTCTGTCAAAATACAAAACAAAAAATTTTAATGAAATTTAATAACAACAAAAAACTACTTCTCAAGCGTGAAGTGATAATAGTGTGTTTCCGCCCTTATGCAAATATTTGCATCATGTCATCTGACCTAATATGGGTTTATTTTGCATTTCCGCGCCTCGCTAAATGATATTTCTTAATATGGGTCATAACGTAATTTAATATACCGCCTGATCGCTCTCGTCGGTGACCTGTGAAGATTATTTTCGCTGCTTTCCGCGTCGTCTCTGATAGTGTGGTGACCTCAGGCGCATACCCTCCCTCCATTTAAAGTGAAAGGTTTCGAGCCTGCAGATTTCAACAAGGTGAAATTTATACGTATTGATCATTTTTGATGATGACGTCAGCAGTCGCTAAGCAACAGATGAAGGAAACCCTTGGTTTTGTCTCATGGTAACGCTTATGGCTGCGGATCTTAAAACATTGGCACACAGAATGAAATTAATGAACAGACGTTCATTGTATACATTCACACTGTGAACAGTTAAGCAAGGTAGTAGGCCATAATTTCCAGTAGACTTTTTGTTGCTACTTTTTAGCTCTGGCACAGAAATTAAAAGTTGAAGAGAAGTGAAATTCATCTGCAAGGAAATGATGTTTAATGTTAAAGAAGCACGGAAGTATTTGCATCTGTATGAGTTGAACAGATGTTGCTCCAACACCACACAAAGTTCCAAATGAAATAAGGCGAATACAGAAATCATTTTCTGTATTTATCTGAATAGTAGAAGACTGTTTACATTTTGAGACTGCAGTGTACTCTCATGTGAGGAGTAAAAAAAGATAAAACAAAACTCACTGGAGTAGTTACATAACTTATATAATTTTTGTGACTGCTTTGAGTCACGATAAAATAAATCAGTAGTATTTTGAGTGCTGTTTATATTTAAAGTTTAAAATGATTTAAACTGCATAAATGATGTGGGGGGTAGGAGATAAATGCACTAATCACTCACAAACCGTGGATTTCAGATGTCAGATACGCAGTTTTGCATGTGAGTGTGTGTGTACGTATTTTACAGATATATATGTTATTAGTTATATATATATATATATATAACTAAAAATAGTATAATTAATATTAAAATGAAATGTTTAATTATAAAAATAAATCAATAAAGAAATAAAGATGACCGCAAACGTCAGTGGCTGCATAAGCAGTATCCAACAACACGTCGCATAATATATAGAAGCAATATGAGAGAAAAAAAAAAGCAGAAAAGGAGCGAAGAAACGAATAATTAACGAGGACAGAAGTAGAAATGGAAGGAAATGGATGCAACGGGTGTATATTTTTGTTCCTTGTTTTGTTTATCCTATTTCTATTTTTCTTTTGTGGTTGGTTTATCGTATTATTTTAGTGACATTTGACACTTTTTTTTGCCTCCTCGTGGTCAGGTGGCACCGGTCTAAATTTATTATTTATTGGCTTATAATTTTGGCTGCATTTGTCCCTTACTTAATATTTTTCAAAATTTTTAATTACATATTCCTTCCACTTTCCTTCTGTTTCTACTTCTGTCCTCGTTATTTATGTTTCTTCGCTCATTTTCCTCTTTTTTTCTCTCCCCCCATATTATATGTTTTTTCTCCAAGAAACTCGGGTTTTTCGTCCAGCAAACAGCAAGTCAACCACACAACACGCACAACTTACAGATAACTGCTGGTGTGCCTCAAAGCGGGGTCCTATCCGACAGTCGTGGTGCCGTTTGCGGCCAACAAGTCCAATTGGAACACATATGCTGATGATTCTAGTAAGGGGCAGCATATGGAACACATGCTGCCCGTTACTAGAATATCGCCATCCGACTCGGCAGCCGAAGCCATTTAGCAAATCAACAGGAAACTACAGGACGTAGGTGACTACCTCAACGCATTCAACCTCCAAATCAATCCTCTGAAATCGACACAAATTTTCTCACTAGAGCAGCCGAACAATGCTGGAGTCTCCGCAGTTCCAAGTATTCCATCGCACAACGATCTGGGGGTCCTTTTCAACTCCAAGCTATCCTTTACCGATCACGTTAACCTCATACATTCGAGGCTGACTTCACTACGCTGGGGCGCCAAATAGCAGCTGCTCCACACCAACGACCCCCACCTGGTAAAAAGGTATATCGTATCAAATCTATACCCGACCGTACTATATGCTTTAGAGATATGGGCCTCGGTTGCTGAATCCAACCTTAAAAGGATATTTTCTGTTGAATTCTGGCTATTAAAATGGGCCAACACCAAACTCCACCTTCATCTAGGTCTCAGAACAACACAGCAGATGTCCTTCATGTGTGTATGCTCCGATCCTACGTCAGTGAAAGAAGGATGCTATTCACAATCAAGATGGCCACGAGTCAAATTACAGAGCCGAATTTCTGGGATCACTGCTCTTGGCGCATTCCTCCCCCTTATCTCTGGTCTTCAGGACAGGTGCTAGCAGATTATAACCGGCTAGCACTTACCGACAGATTCCTGCCAAAGCAAATGCTGCCCTCACTGCAAGTGATCGATGGTGACCTTCAAGAAGTGGTAAATAACAAAAAATACAGAAAGGGAATTCTCGCTACACTAAAATTTTAGAACTGCGCTTTTGCCTTCCGGCAGTGACACCCGTGACCGCCACAGATGTATCCTCCATATGAATCTTGAGCAATGTATATTCTTAACCTAACCAGCTATGTACATATTTATGCACTTCAATGTATATCCTTATAGTATGTATTTTGAAACAAATGGTTGTACACTCACTTAATGTTCTGTATATGTAGTATACTCAAGTAATTTCTCCATTTTCCTGTACTGTATTTCGTTATTTATTATTCTATTATTTATTTATGTATTTTTGGCTTATTGATGCAATAATTTCTCTGTAGTACATTGTTAACCCCTGGCCACTGTGCCCTGACGGGCTGTTACAACTGTACTACAGTATTATGTAAATTATCGTTCTAAGCGTTGCAATAAAGATTCTTCTTTTTCTAAACGCTGCCTGCACATACGACCCTAGTCGACCACGCTTGTCCAGTTTGCCACGGGGCCACTTAAATAATATCACATTGCTAAGTTATGTGGTTACAGTTAACCCAATGATTTTATTATTTATGTATTCGTTCACATATATGTATGGATGTACACTGGTGTTCAAAGAAAGTGCACCACCCCTTAAAATTGTAATTGCCTTCCGAATAACGTAAGTATATGGCAATATTTCTTACAGATTGCATCAGATAAGATTGACACACCTAGGTGATGACGTAATAGTGAATCAGCTGTTACTTTCAGCTATAAAAGCATGCTCTGCAAGAGTTGCAGTCATTCCTTGCTTGTGTCAGGATGGCGAGTTACGTGCAGTTGACGCCACGAAGAAAGAGTGCTATTGTTGTTTTATGTGAGGAAGGATGTTCTTCCCGTCATATTGCTTATAGAGTGTCTTGTAATGAGTCGACAGTGAGTAGATTTCTTTCCAAACTCAGGAATACTGGTTCTGCTGATAGGAAAAAAGGAAGCGGACGCAAACGAGTCTCTACGCCAAAACAGGACCTTGTTTTGAAGTGCTTATGCCTTAAAAACCGTAAAGCTTCTTCGGAATCTGAGCTGAAAAGAGAATGTGAAGAACATACAGTAATGGTAGCAATTGCAGTAACACTCAGAAGACGCCTCTTCAAAAATGGACTTGTAACCCGTCATCCTAAGAAGAAGCCCCTCCTCACACAAAAAATTAAAAAGGCCCGATTAATTTAGTGTAAGGAGCATGTCAAATGGACTCCCGAGCAGTGGAAGTCAGTTATTTTCTCGGATGATAAGAAATTCAACCTGCATGGCTCTGATGGGAGACAAACGATTTGCCGTAGACGTGGTGAAGAACACAACCCAGACTGTATGGTGTCTACGGTGAAATTCCCTACCAGCCAAATGATATGGGGGTGCATTTTGTATCACCTGCAGTTAATAAAAGGTTCCGTAAATGTCAATGGATACCTGGATATATTGAAAAGCAAATTGCTGCCAACCATTACAGACCATTTCAACCTGCCAAGTAACTGCATCTTTCAGGACGACTCTGCTCCTTGTCATCGGGCGAAAAGTGTTAGTAGGCACTTCTGTAGTTACTTAACTTCAATTCTGCATTAGAGGTTCGACAGTAATGTGTTTACATTTGTTACAGGTGAAAAAATGGTTGGAAGAACGGTCCTTTACAACTGTTAGCTGGCCAGGAAACAGCCCGGACCTGAATTCTATAAAGAACTGTTGGTCGTGTGGAATCCGCAGTTGCAAGAAAGAAACCAAAGACCCTTCGTGAACTTCAGGAAGCTATAATTCGTGTTTGGAACAACCACGAACTATCAGTTGATTATCTTCAGAAATTGATCTTGTCAATGCGTCAATGGTGTGCTGCTGTCATCAGGGCCAGAGGCGGTTCAACCCAATATTAGTTTGCTCCTGGTGAACTTTTCATTTTTGTTTTCCATTTAAAATGATAAACTGAAGCAAATTGAGGGCTTCTGATAACATTTCAGCCGTAATTGTCGTTTTACCAAAACTGTTGTATAAAGGTTGCAAATGCTTATTTTGGAATATTTTGAGAACACCTGTCAAATATTACTTAGCTTTGCCTTGCCTTAACTATTGATAAATATCTTTTGTTTATATTTCTATTTGTGATGCTAGTCATTAATGTAACATTCCATTGCGAAAAAGGGTTAGAAATGTGAAATTCCTAGGGTGATGCACTTTCTTTGAACACCAGTGTATATGAGAATGCTAGCTCCTTTATTAGAGTACACAAAGACAGTAGCAAATTTTAAATTGGAAAAGGAGTTCGACAAGGAGCGACAATATCTCTGAGGTTGTTTGCTGCTGCCCTTGAAGAAGCTTTTAGAAGATTGGACTGGTCGCAGGAAGGAGTCATCGTGAATAGAGAGTACAGTACTTAAACCATTTACAATTTGCAGGTGATATTGTGATTATAAGCCATGATCCAGAGGAATTAGCTGACAATCTTAATCAGTTATGCAAAGTTATTAAGGATTTCGGACTAAAGAAGAATATGGTTAAAACAAAAGTAATGATGAACAAGTATGCTACAGAAAGGGATATAATCATGTAAGGAGCAGATATTGACTTATTAATGACTTACCTGGGACAAGTCATTAGCTGTAATAATGATAAATGGCTGAAAGTCAAGGGAAGAATAAATTTCGGATTGATAGCATTCAGGAAATACTGAGGAACAATATCCCAGTTTGTCTGAAACGTAAAATAATGAATCAATGTATACTCCTCACCATGACTTATGGAGGCACTCACCAAAAGAATGGAAGATAAACTGAAAACTACACAAAGAAGAATGGAAGATAAACTGAAAACTATACAACGAAGAATGGAACGAATTATATTATTTCCCTTCTTATCCGATCAGACTGTTGGATAAGAAGGGAACACATGGATTAGGCTGCAAACTCAAGTAAAGGACATTCTTATCAAAACTAAAGAACTGAAATGGATGGACTTGGCCAGGACGCATAGCTCGAAGACATGATGTTCTATTTTTAGTTCTATAGGACTAAAAAAAATAACAGAATGGTACCCAAGAGGAGCTAAAAAAAATCCGGAAGACAACAACTTAGATGGACAGATGAAATTCAAGAGTTCGTTGGCAGTAAATTGATGGCCATTGTATAAAACAGAAGAAAATTGGAAAGTTGCTGAAGCGACTTTCATCCCGCAGGGGATTGGAATTGGCTGATAATTGATAATGATGATGATTTATTGTCTTATAATTATAGTTTTATATTATTAATATTATTGCATTTTTTTCATTTCCGTAATTGAAAGTTTTTGTATTTACTGAAGTCATCAGCGTAAGAGCTGAAGTTTGTAAACGTCACTTGAAATGGTTGTAAGATTAGTGCAAAGAGCATCGTAGATAACACTTCACCTTGTGATACTCCTCTTCTTACCGTTGTTATAGTCTGATAGCGACTATGGGATGTTATCAGTATCCTTTCATTAAGGAGGTTGCGAAGGATGGAGATTAGTGAGGCGGTTGCCTTGTAATAGTTCTTTAATAAATGAAGCAGTGTTTGAATTGACACATTATCGGAAGCTGATTTTATGTCAAAGAAAATGATGTAAAAAAAAATACCCTTCTAGCCCACTTGCTGTACAGGGGGTGAACTTTGTGTTAATAAACTGATAGTAAATAAATAAAAAAAAATGTCTGTTTGAGATATTTTATTTTTTTATGGCCTTTCCGTGGCCTAGTTAGTCAGTCTTGATCGAGAGTTGCATGTCCCCCCTTTTCCGGAAACACGAGGGTTTTTTTTTGGAAAAATAGACAAACCGACTATAGAATGCATGTACACTGACACCTCATATTCTTAGTTGCTTTGCCTTAAAAAAAAAAAAAAAAACCCATATAGGGCGGTTGTATCGGTATCTAAATTATGGATGTGATATTTATTTGAAGCTTCCCAATATTTAGTAACCATTGTGATGGTGGAAAGTGCTTCTTGATATTTTGCATTAATCAAGCTTGCGAAATGTTTTACCAAAGGTTTTGACATTGGTAAAAGAATTAGTGGAGACCTGTGCGATGCGTTCGTTCTAATTCCTGACATAATTAATATACTGCTAATGTTTTGTTTTCGTAATTTCAGTAGCAACAGCTGGGAATAGAAACGAATTCAGCCCACTGTCCTTAATGTGCGGACTTTTGAATGGCAGAGAAGTTTCGTCTCTAAACAGTTATGCAAGCGATGCGTTATCTATAGTTCCTGCTATTTGAAGCACCTCCACTTTTCTGACCGCTTCGTCCGTAACGAACCCTGTAAATACGCTACCAGTCACATTAGCAGTCTCCGTTAGTTGCAGTGTTGCTTCAGGGCAATTTCTTCGATCGGCATCATTGATTTTAGAAGCATCTCGAGCACCGCGAGAAGATACGGGACTTCTGTGACAGAAGGAGGATTCAGGAGAAAGGAATAACATTAGTCCTGTTTCACCGTGCTTGTGGATGTCGGCGTGATCCTGAGAGCGGGAGGCTGTCGTCGCACGTGAGGTAGTCTTATTCACACGAAATATGAATTAACTAAACGAAGGTGGCAGCAAGCAACAGATCAGATACCTGCGGGTGAGTCATCCATAATGTTTCTTTTTGTGATGTTTGCAGGTTACTATGTAGTAGAAAATTTTATTTTACATAAAGATATTTCAGATATCACTGTATTAAGCTATCATACATCCTAAGTTTGATAGGATGTATGAAAGTGCTGCGCTTAAAAGTTTATTCGTAACTATTTATTTATTCATCCATTTGTTTTTATTTAACGTTCATACTTCGAGGTAGCTATGTTTCGCAAATGGTTTTGCAATATTTTGGTGTGTGGAGGAGAATACATAAGGACTAGTTGAAAATTCATGTTTACAAGGAGTACTAAATGTCGAGGGAATAAAAATAAATAAATAAATATATATTCCCATCACGGCAGGGTGCCAGGGGTTTATATATATATATATATATAACTTTTCAGCCAGAAATGAAATAAATGTAATACATGCACTATAAAGTATTTAGGGGCAAAGGCCTCATGCTACGAGGTAGAATGACTAACATGGAGGTTAGGGCGAATGCATCATTTTAACATAGCTATCTACCAAAGTAGTTGAATTAATTAATTAAATTGGCATCATTTTGGTTATATCTCATATTGTGACTGCCTTCACAACGAGTTGCCATGGTATTGTACTACCTCGGATAAATAACACTTCACCAGTGGAGAAGACTACTGTTATTTATTCTCGGCGGATACCACCACCCACACAGCACCGTTTCAAAGCTTGTTGGCTTCTCTTCGGTGGGTGGGCATGTACCCTGGTGTTGCAATAGTGACAACCCAGTTATGAAGTATAACTTCATAATATGAGAGATGCCTGATGGTGTGTAGTGATATAGACTATAAAGTATTTAGGGGCAAAGTCCTCATGCTACGAGGTAGAATGACTAACATGTAGGTTACTGCAAATGCACTTCTCCACTGGTGAAGTGTTATTTATTCGAGGTAGTACAATACCATGGAAACTCGTTGTGAAGGCAGTCAATATGAGATATAACTAAAATGATGCCAATTTAATTAATTAATTCAACTACTTTGATAGATAGCTATGTTAAAATGATGCATTTGCACTAACCTACATGTATACATGCGTTATTTAGATGGACCTACCTATGAATTATTATTTTTTTTTTTTATTATTCTTGTACAAATAATTCAGATTATTATTTGTACAAGTGTTTTTGTATTGTATGTTTATATATTTTAGCCATACTTAACATAAATTTATTCATTAAATATACATTTTAATATTTAAAGTAAAAACAACTCTAAAAATTGCCTTCTTATAATAGTTATTTCATATACACTCAGTAGACAGGTATTTAGGAATACCACCCCGTATTATGAAGAACTTCAATGAACACAAGCGATTGGTTGTTGTACGGATTCCGCGAGATAACGGAGAATTCCAAAAATTCAAAGCCACACAGAATGTATGAAATTAGGCAATAATTTTATCCGTAAGTATCAGAAATTTGTTTATTTAACATAGTCCTGGAACAATCTTAAGAGCCAGAGGGATAATAAAAATAATATGTAATAGTAATTAATAATAATAATATGTAATAGTAATTGCTTGCTGACAAATCTAAAAAGGAATTTAATTTTCAAAAATTAATTAATGAATGATTTTAATGTAGAACATGGATTTTTCACAGTTGTGGTCAGAAAGATTGAAAATATAAGTTGGTATTACAAAACAAATAATTTGGAATAATATATTTTTTTCTCAAATTTTGACATGCACACAGGAATTTAAAATTTTCTCGCGATTAGTTATGAATTAAAGAACTTCTGTTTCATCTTTTTTTGCTTTCAACTGGATGGTCTGTATACAGAGACAAATTTCATCATACAACTTTCCACGTTAAATATTTCCCATGACTTGGTTAGTGCTTTCCAGTCAATTAAACTTTCTTCAAAACCATTACAAAAAACTGTCGCCTGTATTCGGTCTTGGTTTTTGTACCTGCTATTCTGATGTCATATCAACCTAATTCTTTTGTCAGTTCAGCCCCTTTGCCATTTAAGCTTCTAATGATGATGTTATGTAAACCTTATCATCATAAAAATAAGTAATTTTATAAAATCCAGACCAGTCACGTTCACATCCCCATTTCTTTCTTTGCTAACAGTTGGGAGCAGATTCCCATGCTTTTCATACCGAGATCAGATGATTTTCTCTAAAGTAAAGTGATAAAAGTGTTTTTGAACTAAAGGATTAAATTTGGTAGTTATCAACAATAAAAAATAAAATGTCACGCAGATTTTATTCAAGGTGAATTACGTTTGGTGGAGTTGTACATAAAATTACAAGGATGGAATAAGAATATATTAATGTGTATGGACATAATGAAAGTGACTGCAATTCTGCACAGACACGAGAGGAGGGAGTATATGGTGAGAGCCTTTTTGGTCGATTCCGCCCTGGGAGATTGTGCAGGGCTCACGGGATAGAATTTTTCTCAGTGTGGTCTGTGCTTGTCAACAGGAGAGATTGCTTCTACGGGGGTAGGATGCACTTGAATGGAAGGGGTACAGGAATGTTTGCTGATGCTGTCCAGGCAGTGTTTGGTGGGGGCTGGAAAACTGCTAGCTTGTCGGGGTACACAGAATAATAGATTAACAATAGCCCCAGGAAGAGATGAAAGTGATTCTTGCACTGCTTTTATTGAAAAGAGCAGCAGCCTTAAAAGCAAGGTGCTGCAGATTTCAAGGACTGCTGGGAGTCATCATGGAACAAGTAAATACATGGGCTGTGTTAGAGAAACAGAGTAAGGCCAGGTGCATGTATATTTGCATGTACACCAATGCTAAAAGCATGGTAAATAATGATGAATGTGAAGTGCTGGTCAAGACACCAAATGAACATTGTTGGAATATCACATACATGGTGTTACACAGACATAAGAGATGCACTATTTGAATATGGGGAGTACAATGTGTACAAAAAGGACAAAGAGCATAGGAGGGGGGTTATCTCTTAGCTTAGAAGCAGATAAAATCTGAGGCAGTGCATACGGTTGACATGGGTCGCCAGTGCAACGTTGAGTCAGTTTCGTGTGACAAGCAGCGGGAAAGCAAAAATAAGAGTAAGGTTGTGTTATAGGCTTAATGACTCTGATGAGTACAACAAACAGTAAATCTGAACGTCTTATAATGGGAGATTTTAACTTTCTAGGTTTTGACTTGAACTTGTGGATTGGTCACTCACAGAGTAGCAAGCCTTTTATGGAATTTTTGGATGGCTGGTTTCTTCAGCAGCAGCATGACAGGGAGGAAACAAGAAGAAGCATTACGATTGATCTGATTATCAGTAGTGATTATCCATGCATTAAGAATCTGCAGATAAAGGTACCACCAGGTGGCAGTGATCAGTGTATTGATGTGGGATTTACTTTATAAGATGTAACTACCATCAAGGGTAAAGGGAACGGTTTCTGCTTTCGTAAAGGTGATTTCAGTGATCTCAGATAGTTTTTATATTCTATACAGTGGGACCAACTGATGATGTTACCAACAGAAAATTCTAAAGGGGATGCATTCAATGAATTAATGTTGGAAGCTGGTAGACTTTTCATACTAACTAAGAAATACTGTTCAAGTTTTAGGCCTAAATGGATGTCAGATGAACTAATGAGAGACTTCTGGCAGAGAAGAAAAATGCATGTGATAAAAATATTAATCATTAGGTGACACAGAAGCCTATTGTAGATATAAACTAGTCTGTAAGAAAGTTATAAAGGGGATTAGGCAAGCAAAGGCAGATTACGAGAAATGTTTGGCAATTGTAATTGAGTAATTTGCATTCACACATGAGAAATTCTTTAGGATAGTGGAGGCCAGTAGTTTATCAAACTCTAACAGGGAGCTAAATAATTTTGTAATACGTGAGAGGAAAGTGAAGAGAAATTGTTGATATTAAACACAAGAAAAGCACTTGGGGTGGATAGGATCTATCCAGTTACATTAAAGGAGCCGGCAAAGGACGTAAGCAAACCCTTAGCCATAATTATGAGAGCATCATTGGATTCAGGGGAGGTCTCCACAAACTGGAGATGAGGGAATGTATCTCCAATTCACAAAGGGTGGCACAAGTAATTCGAGACCTGTTAGTTTAACTTCTGTTCCAGGGAAATTAATGGAGTCTCTAGTTAAAGAAGTAATGCAGAATCATCTAGACACGACTGCAGTTATAGTTCAGACACAGCATGTTAAGGGAAAATCTTGTCTGACCAATTTGATAGGACGTTATGATGTAGTCACAAAGGAACTGGATGCAAAAAATAATTTTAATTTCATATACAGTATTTGAATTTTAGGAAAGCTTTTGATACTGTTGCACATGAATACTACTATACAAATTGGAGTAGTATGGCAGTAAGGGCAAATTGCAGCTATAATATACACCGATGAGCCAAAACATTATGACCAGCGAGTCGTTATGCAAATCGAAGCAACTACGGGTGATCTACGTAGCGTGCGCTGGTCGGGACCCGGTATAAAAAAACACTTGATACTGAGCTCAGTTAATCAGCGTTACCCTTGTTCTTCAGATGGGAAAGGCAGCGAACTTAAACGAGTTTGGCAAAAGCCAAATTGTAATGGCCAGACGACTGGATTAGAGCATATCCGAAATGGCACGGCTAGTGGGATGCTCACGGTCAGCCGTGGTTTGTACCTACCGAAAGTGGTTCGAGGAGCGGAAAACCACGAACCGTCAGCGAGTTATTGGACTAGTTAGTACCTATCGAAAGTGGTCCGAGGAGGGATAACCCAAGAACCGCCGGCGAGGTGTTGGTCGACCACAGCTCATCGATGCTCGAGGTGAGCGAAGGCTCTCCCGGATGGTACGTGGCAAAAGAATGGCGACTGTGGCGCAACTCGTCGGTAATTAGAATGCTGGTGATGGGAGTAATGTGTCATAACACACACAGTACATCGAACCCTGCTGAAAATTGGACTGTGTAGCCGCAGGCCCCTCCAAGTGCCCATGCTAACCACGGTTCACCGGCGACAGTGCCTACAATGGGCACGCGGGATTCGAAACTGGACCTTGAGTGATTGGAAGAAGGTCTTCTGGTCCGATGAATCACATTTCCTGTTTGCACCATGTGGACGGACGGGTACGTGTGCGTCGTTTACCTGGGGAAGTGATGGCACCTGGATGCACCGTGGGACGAAAACAGGCCGGCGGCGGAGGTGTCATGCTTTGGATTACACAGCACCTGCCCCACACACATCCAACTTTAAAACACCAAAATTCATTCCCGAACTATTAGGAAATCTTATCACTTCCAGCTTATATCCCTTATAGGCCCTCTAAACAATGTATAATATACCATCCCCACTGTGCCCAAAAGAAAAGATTAATTTTTTTTTTTCCGTCCTAGCAACTGAAATCTTAGGAAAGTAGGTGGCAGGACCTGCCAGAGCAAACTTTAAGGGAACACCTGGCTCGCCTCCCCATGGTAGAGTACGTAAACGTCGGGTCCCATCAGGGGCCCGGCGGCTAACAAGCTAGATGAACAATGGACACAACATATTACACAACACATGACCCACACACTTTTAAACTTCTGGCCTTGACAGCGTACGGTCCTCGATACAAAGAACATACGCGAAGATGGGTAAATCCCTGGTGCTGTTAGACCCGAAAATACTCTGTACTCTGTGCCAAATCATCATTGCTGACCAGGTACATGGAAACGATGTTCCCCTCTGGCGGTGCTGCGTTTCAGCAGGATAATGCACCATGCCACATCGCCCGGATTGTTCGAGACTGGTTCGTGGAACATGAGGAAGACTTCCAGGTATTGCCCTGGCCTCCAAATTCCTCAGACATCAATCCCATCGAGTATCTATGGTTTGTGTTGAAACAGCAACTCCAATCTGTGGCGTCTCAACCACAGACCTTACAGCAGTTAAAGGATCTGCTGGTTACGTGTTGGTACCAGATACCACAAGACACATTTAGAAATCTTGTAATGTCCATGTCTCGCCGGGTACGAGCTGTTTTGGCTGCAAGTGGAGGACCAACATCATATTAGGTAGGTGGTCATAATGTTTTGGCTCATCGGTGTATTTATTTATTTAAATAAATTATCAGACCAACGAGAACCGCAAAGTCGAACTGGGGTCGGAGATTAATATTGAGCGGAACCTTCGACTGCATACAGAACGGATGGTGTATGAACGTTCCATGCACCATCCGTTCTGTGTTATTTTATATTACTAATAGTTACTGCATATATTTAATATGTTTAAGTATACAAGAAAAAAGGGCAGACTTCTTCGAGATCGGAACCGGCGGATCGCCTAACCCATGATGGAAGATAAGATAAGTTTAAGTATACTTCTCGAAACGTATCCTTTTTAGAGCGTATCAAAGACAGAAATGTTTTTTTATGTCTTTGATACGCTCTAAGAGCTGCTATGTAAGTATCGCCATTCTTGTCGACGAGCAAATAAACGAATTTTCTCCGATCCCAGAGTAATTTCTTTTTACAACGCACGCAAAAGCAAATTTGTACAGCAAACTGGCATTATAAACCGCCCACACGGCAAAGCCAGGAGTTAACGTTAAAATATGAGGATACTTTACAGAACTGTGCAGTTCAACTTGGATCCGAAGAGAAGTATTGGGCGGATTCCTCGACGGCACTACGTGCATGGACCTTCAAACAAATTGGCTGGAGATGCAGATCATTGAGTCAAGGGTTGACATTGGCCGACGATCACTGAAGACCCTTTGCCTGTATATTTGTCGTCCTCACCAGAATTTTTTCGGTTGCCATCCAGATCCTGGACTTGCAATTGCATCTGCTCTGAGAAATGAAATTGTGCATAACAATGTTATCTACTATTTACAGGAAGTTGAGATCCATATTTGAATAAAAAAAAAATACATATCAGAATTTAACAAATAAAAGTCATCAGGTACTGTTATACTGGAAAGAAACAAACGGTTGAAATGTCACGCGACACGAAGCTCAGGACTGTTAGAAGACCAGATGCTTGTAAATATTAGCAAGTTAACAAATGTTTGTAAATGTTACTTTTTTTGGCCTTTGCAGAAATGGATGCTAGATGGAAGTCAGGTTTTTGCGCTTGTTTCTCGCTTGAAC
This sequence comes from Mastigoproctus giganteus, assembly GCF_048544385.1. NCBI lineage: Eukaryota > Metazoa > Arthropoda > Arachnida > Uropygi > Thelyphonidae > Mastigoproctus > Mastigoproctus giganteus. The sequence continues at coordinate 173,403,594 of NC_143579.1, read as the reverse complement.
TAGTGAGGGAGTAGATGCGATTCGTGGGCCCTTGACAAGGCGGTGTACAACTGGAACACCTTAAGTGGATCTCTTCTTGGGGTGAGTACTGTAGCCGATAGAATGGAGATATTCGAGACCACATAAGTTGTTTCCAGCGTGGCATGTGTGGTGTTGCCTTTGAGGTGATGAAGGGGATATTAGAGATCTTATTCAGCCATCTAAGGGTCCAGAACTGAAGGCCTAGAAATAAGTGTCCAGCAATAAAACCTGCCGATGCCCATCACTGTCGCATTGCTCTCATTTATCTGTAATATCCACATATGGTATAGCAGTGGCTGCGTAAACTTAGCATTGGGGGTGGGGGGAAGGTGGGAAGTGCTTCATTAAATATTATAGAAAATAAAACAATCTAAAAATATAATTGTGCTGAAATAAAAAAATATAGTAGGTTTCGCTTTAAGGGCGAGAATGTATTTTTTTTTTCCCAACGGGAATCTCTGATAAGTTTTGCTTGGGTGGAGGAGCGCCCCTGATTAGTTTTAGAGTCTTTCGAGTTTTCGTTTACGCCACTTTTCCAAGCATGATAAGGATATGAGCTTACTTCATGTTGTTTTGTCTTTATCTTTATTGTACTGCGATCGGCATCATGCAGATAGAACCAAGATTCGTTCAATCAGATGATCCACCTGTCGTTCATCTGAATCAGATGATCCACCTGTGGGAGAAGCTGTTATAATCCCGACCAACTTTTGGTATCCACAGTAAACCAGAAGTTGGTCGGGATTTATAATTATAATTTCGTTTCTGTTCATTTTCTCAACTACTTTGAGCCATTCCTGACCTATCCTTGATAATGTTATGCGAACATGGTATCATAGACGGCGCTGCACTGATACTGGTGCCGTCTATATTCCTGCCCTCATTACACATGTAGTATTGGTTCAGCCATGTCGTCTGCCCTTCTTACGTCGCATATATGCAAAGAAAAAGAAAAGGGGTGGAGGGGGTGTGCGAATCATTCGAACCTTGACACAGCCGGGTGACTCTAAAAGTTTAAATTGCTACAACCGTGTTATAATAAAAAGTAAACATCCTGAAAATCCAACTATATTCTCGGGTACAAAACTACGATTTCGGGATTCTTAATAGGCGCCTGTCGGAATGTGTATTGTGGCAGCCTCTCAAGTTTCCTCTAGTCCACTTTTCCAAAGGTGATAAAGATGCTGTTTTCTTCATATTGTTTTATCTTGTCTAAACGTAAAGAAAAAATAATGTGAAGCTAATGTACATTGCGATAGGAAAGATAATCTGCGAATCCTGTTAGGGAATGGCATTCCTAATAAATTTTCGTCTGAATTAAAATCACTCATGAGGACTTTTGAGCTAGCTCTGCGAACCGTTAGTTACTGATCAACTAATTAATTTACTTTACTGTGACAGTTGCTGTTTTAACTCGTTTTGCATCTATGCAAGTAACACATCCTTGTAAGAATTCAATAACGTGCATAACATGTTTGCTGTATGTTTTTAGTATGTCCCCTTGTAAACCCCTCTAGAATATTTGTTTTGGGTGTTGCTTTTTCTTCTTTCAGTTGGCAATGAAGGTACTACAGAAATTATCCAATGCTTTAGCTTGGGAGTAGTGTTCCATTCAATAAAGATATCACGAATTCTCCGGTGCTCTCGAAACTAAAATTTATATATTAGGATGTGCAGTTAAACAGCATCTGATTTATTTCACTTACAGAAGCATAAGTAGAAGTATGTCCTGACCGGAATCGTCTAAATTCTATCTATGTAATTCAGTGAAAGACAATTTAGAATATATATATATATATTACGATATTTATTGAACCGTATACCCAGGAAATCAAATGACAAATGAAATTTAATAAGAATATGGAATATAGATATTCAGAGTATTTAATAACTTAAGTTGGACTTCAAAAACTGCAAATAGTTAAATAACTGACAATGTTAGAAAATTACTGAGAATTGGTGGATAAGCTGTCAACTAATAATTTTCTTATAGGTTTATTTACTAGTGAAAAATGATTATGTAGTGAAAAGGAAAGGCTTCTGCCGATTTAAGGCGAGGATGGTAAGGATAGCAATGGTAAGGAGGAAAGTACCTCAGTTTCCCTCGAATTGCTCTAATAGATTTTGAGGTATAAAAATGTAGGGTTTGCAAGCATAAAGAAAAAGCATATTATAGAGACACGTCGGATTTACCGGGAGCATAACTGACCGGCCCTTTAGTAGGGATCCTGGTATTACAGTAGGTAGTGATGCTTGAAGTAATATTGAAGAAATTATGGAATATCAGATGTACTATATTACAGAAATCCTATAAAGAATAGAGAAATACCTGACGTAATAGTACATTTTAGAATACAATAAAATAAAATAGTAATTGTGTAAAATTCTACCAAATAGCAGGTCGTATTTATTTTTTAGAAATAATAAGAATGAACTGAAAAAGTAGATCTAATAGAAAATCAAATTTAGTTTACTGTTTAATCAATATCTTGATGGCATTAATCAATGTGAAATTGTTTTTCTTTCTTCCTAACCCTAAGGCCATTCGTGCTGTTAGAATAATGCAGAATTCAACAGGTACCCATAAAAGAAACAGTAACCTTCTTTATTTAATTTCATATCTGTTTCAGTATCAATTAATTTTTTCCTTTGTTTCTCCACTACCATGGCTAGCACAGTGGTTACGATTGCTATCCTTCCACACCATGTGGAAATAGCCTGGATTTGGAACACATCTAAACTGGAGGAATTTTTTTTTTTTTTTTTTTTTTTTCATACTGTGACCAGTCAGTCTGAGGTGGAGATTCCATAGTTTTATCCCCCAGAAACCGGAGTTTTCATCCTCTCGAAAAACAGAAAATCGACCATAGAATACAAGCAGTTTACAAACACGTTACACCGACGCTTCATGACCTTGGTTGCCATGGCACAAAACCTAAAACAGTCAGATTTGGCTTTCACTGTATCAAAAATTTCTTCCGGAAAGTATCTTCCGCTTAACCAGCAAACCATTCCATGATACTAGAATAGTATAGGGTTCAACAATCATTGGATTCTGTCAATGACGTGATTTTTTTTTTATGGGTCTTTTCACAACGTGGCTGAGTTGTTCGCAGACGAGGTTAGTATAGTTTTTTTCCCGGAAACTCTGTTTTCTTCCAGAAAACAGCAAACCGCCACAGAACAGAAATTTACAGATTATATTATATACGGCACAGTATGGCCTAAATTGCTGATACGCCTAAAACCCAACATCAACAATTAAAAAAAAAGAAAGCTTTATTTATTGTCATGCAGCTTTTTCATGCACTTGTGGCCACCAGAAAGGTTTTCACTGCCTTCATATTCTTTTGTACTGCGCTCTTTAAGAGAAGAAGATGGCTGTGGCTGTCCAGCCACCCCCAAATGACAACTTGGTGGCTCCTTATTGGGTCTGAAATAAGACCCAATAAGGGTCTTATTTCAGACCCAATAAGTCTGAAATAAGACCCTTATTTCAGACTTATTGGGAGTACGCTTTTCGCACACTACTGCTAAAACAACTTGCCGATGCCAAAATTTTGGTGTGGGATCTCTAAACTGGATTCTTCCACATTTGATACTAACTCCTCTTTGAGGTAGAATGAATTCGTGAGGTGACTTCTCACTCCTTCCGCTCCTTCGTCAATGATGCCTGTGCCCTCACGCCGAAGTTCCCTTCTCACAACAAGTGTCCGAGGACAGTAGGCTGGACACACTTCATCCGTTGGCCTCACTTTCGCCTTCCAGAAACTCTATGTACTCTTAATCTTTCGCAGCTTTACCCCTACCCTCCTTAAGGGTTCTTCTCTCACTAGTAGCCTCATTCTTCTGCTTGCCTTAAGGGATATACCCGAATTATCCCTTTTTTACTTCCTCCTTTTTATATTTAGTGTAATTCACCGTTTCACTCCTTTGGCCCACTCTCTCCCTGCTCTGCCGGCTCCTCGTGTTAGTGGATGAATGCTGGAAGACCCTTTCCGTGGTGATCGGGCTTCACATTAACTAAGTGGGCAGATGAATAAAACTCGCGGTACCCTACACAACTCACATACCCATCTGGCCTTGGCAGAGCTTTCCTTTTTAACACAGAAACACGTCTCGCGGTTTTGGGGGTGGCTACTGCCACCGCTCACAGTTACACACACACACACACACACACACACACACACACACACACACACACACACACACACACACACACACACACACACACACACACACACACTCTCTCTCTATGTCCACTATGCCATAATTCTCCTACTGCATTGCCAACCTGTTGATAAGGAGGAACACTCCCACATACCTGTTGGTTACTTGCATCAAATGGCACATCGAATTTGTGTAGACTCGCTCTGATAATCATTTTCTCTGACAGTTATATGGAGTTGAGGTGTGGGTTTGACCGTTTCGTTCTGCAGTTTATAAGCATTATCTCCTTTCAGGATGGAGAAAATCTGCTCTCTTATGATTCTAAAGTTAAAATTCCTCTCTTCGACAATTTGAGATATGATTAATTGCAAACTTCAGCATAATAACTGGCATAATTTTGGTCTCAACTTATAGATCACTTGCAGGTAGAGAATTCCGGAACGTAATTTCAGACCCTTAACATCACTCATCGCTTGTATATCTGTATATTTATTACCTGCTCAGTATTACATTCTATGTAGATGATTACTTCTTAATTTTCAAGCGACACGGACTATCGCAAGGTAAGAAAACTTAAGAGTTATGGGATATCCTCATTGGCGGGCGAGTTCTTTAATGAAAGTTTGTGAATACAGTTGCGAACTTTCAAACTGTACTGTTCCTCATTCAAAATGTCTTATTATACTGATAAACCAGTTTACTTCAACACCGAGCTTACACAAGTATATGTTTTCTATTTGTATAATTTGCATCTAGAGATCTATTGTATCTTGAAATACACCATAGTACCAAAACATCTGTACACCCCTGATATTTTTAAAAAATGAACCATACCCCCAACCATTTGTTGGAATAGATATAAAAGCAATTGGCGGAAAGAGACCGAAGGGCACTGAGAAGAGTGTTACGTATATTCCCCTAGTAATCGAATACTGTCAGCCAAGAGTTTAAGGAGGCTACGGAAGCCACAGAAACAGATATTAGTTGTTGTAATTGGGTTTTAGGAGCATTAGCGACTAAGGCCATATTGCTCCATGTATATTGTCTGTAAATTGCTTGTGTTCTGAGATCGATTTTCTGTTTGCTGGACGAAAACACGAGTTTTCGGGAGAGAGAACCATGCTACTCTCGCCTGAGACCGATTAACTCAGCCACGTTGTGAAAAAGGCCCATAAAAATTCCTCCCGTCATCGACAAAGAGATTGATGGGCACTCAGAAGAGTGGTACGTATATCACGCCAATCATCGAATACTGTCACTCAGGTCTTTTCTATCCGGTGTGGGGAGGACAGCGATCCTACCAACTGTGCTACCCACGAGGGCCTGATATTAGTAAAAGGACGAATAAATGCATGCTGTGCACAACACCGACTTGCCTCCCCACGCCGAGTGGAAAAGGCCCGGGTTCGATTCCCGTCGATGATGCGAGGAACTTTAATGGGCTGTTTTCACTCCGTGGCTGAGTTAGTCGGTCTCAGGCGTAGATAGCAAGGTTTTTTTTTCCCGAGAAACTTTTTTTTTTCGTCCAGCAAAACAGGCAAATCTCCCAGAGAACACACGCAATTTAAAGACACAAATACAGCTTTATGTAAGAAATTACGGGTGACCTTAATATAATAATTTGAATTTTGAATTTGGTGCAAAAAAAACCTATAATTAGTCCTTGAAAAGTTGAAAAGCTGTGTTATGGAGTGATGAATCACGGTGCGCGATCAGTAAACCGGTGCGCGGTTTACTGATCTTGATGACGACGTTTAGGACTCGCGGATTCCCGGAGAACTTCATTTATCATAGTAACTGCGATGCTATTACTGTCTGGGGTTGTTTTTCATAGTTTGGACTTGGACCATTGGTCGTCGTTCCTGAAATAATGATTGCCATGCGATGCATTAACATTCTGGACAATTTGCGCTTCCTGCACTGTGGCAGCACTATAAGAAGGGTCCTTATCTCTTTCAGCTTGACATTGCAGCGTATTGTACTGCATAGCATATACTGACTTAGTTTGTTGACATAACATGCAATAGCTGAACTGGCTGCTGTATTGAAGGAGGAGACCAAAATATTCCTTTTTGTTATCAGAAATTGGTTTGGAGTCTGCTGAGAAGGATACATGTGTGTTTTGAAAAGGTTCTTAAAAGATTTTTGAAACATGCAGATGTCCAATTACTTTTGGCAGTATAGTGTGTATACTTTAAAACAAAGGGAAGGGTAAAGTATTAGAGCTGAGAGAGAGAGAGAGAGAGAGAGAGAGAGAGAGAGAGAGAGAGAGAGAGATTAAATTCTTTATCTCATTAAATTTTCTAATGAGAAAAAGAACCTGTGTTTTATCAAGCTGTAATATAGTGATTGCAGTCAGTAACTTGTCAAATTTCTTATCTATGCCTGTGTGGTTATTATGTCTATCGAAACAGTTGAAGGTCAGGAGTATTGCGACTTTTGATAAATGTAATCTTGATATATAAATATAGTAATTACAATTGTTAACCGAGTGAGTTATTTCTGTCAGCAGTTAATTTAGTAGAAATGTCATAAAGAAACGATTGTTGTTGATAATATTTATCTAGTGAAAGATCCAATATTTTAAGCTTAAAAACGGGATTCATATTAGACAATGCAGAAGAATACCAGAAAAGAGTAAGTGAGAACATGAAAAATAAAAATAACAATACTGTTTTTTATAAACGTCAAAATCAGAAATAAAGATCGGATTCTGCTTTAGAGTCCAAAACTTTGAAATGTAATTCATCTATACAATACTTGAAAGCTAACTTCAACAAGAACAAAGAATTAAACATTTGTGAGATTCAATTGTTTTAGTAGTAGTTAGTGTGCGGAAGGAGGAACGTGAGCAACATAATAATAATATGGTAGAGTATACAATCATTATTATCCTTTCCTCACCAAATCCTTTTCTTTTATTATACAAGTTGAGAGTAGGAACAATCCCTAATTTATTCTTTTTTTATTGTCTAAAAAGTACCTTGACGTCAAGTGATAGGTCTTATTTTCAGAAAAATTATTCTCTTCGAACCCTAATTGGAATATTTAACGTATTGATTAAATAAGGGGAGACATTCATTTTATCCTGATACAAAATTAGCAGATGCAGTTTGGATATTATCATACCAATGACTTGGCCTCCGTGACAGTACAGTAGCTTCTCCATTGTCATCCGAGAGGATTTGACTTCGAATCTCGTCGATGATTTGAGGAATTTCTGTGGGTCTCTTCATTTGAGCTGTAGTTAGCCAATTTCAGGCAGAGGGATTAGGGACCTGCTTTCCATGCGTTATTTCGGGCTTACTCAGTAAATTTCGTAACTTAGCGACAGCTGCTCTTGCTGTGTGGCTTCTCATACAGCGCTTATGTCAGCCAGTGATCAGTTTGACGTCACTTTACGGGTACCACTGAACGAATGCATGATTCATTAAATCTATGTTAATCTCTTTCATAAACAGTAGTTTACTGACACTCAGACAATATACTGGTATTTAATTGATTAAGCACTAACAACTGAGCTTATTTACACATGTAATGTAAATAAGTTCAGTTGTCAGTGCTTAATATTTATTGAAATGTGCTTTTCTAAAACTTCTCAACCGCGATAGACGAGCTAGACAGAGCTTGCTCCCAGTGTCGCCATTTTTAAAATCTTTCGGATTTATCAGCTGATTTATAATAGTAGTTGTTACACCTGCTCTTCCGAGTATATCTGATGCAATTGTATGCCAGATATATTTGATTTCAATGAAGAAATATGCCAGTATTTTCGTTTGGAGCAAGGACTTATCGGCATATTATTAAATTATAACTTATATTATTAAATTTTAAATTCTGTTCAGTGAACAAAGGAAAATTAAAAAAACGCATCTAGATCAAACAGTGTTAGTGTTTCTAAACCAGAGACAGTGGAAAGGAGTTCTCTTTCGTGATACCCCCGCATAATGGAGCAGCAGCATAATTTATTAGCAGTCCATCACGGAGATTCTTTGCTTGTCATGCTGTTGTGACAAGTCAGACAACTAGGCAACGGCAGATATAAATTTGTCTGCAACTGAGGTCAAGCGCTTGACGCTCTCCTTAACCAAACGGAAGATCGTCCATTTCGGTGCGTCTCAGCCTGGCAGTAACTGCACTTTCCATTAGGCTCTTTCTGTCAGTACCTGCAGTTCGCTTTCTGTGCCGCCTACATACGTTGTAGTCAGTGCGACAACAGATCTTGCTGCAGGTCTCGATGGCACGACCTCTCGACGACATTAAGAGTGATAAGCCTAGGAAATGCTCCCTCAGAGACCAATACCTAGCTAGAGATGCCAGTCTAAATTACTATGATGGCCTTCTCCTCCAAGGAATTGCAGGAAATTTAGTTTTATGCGAATTCTTAATGGAATCTTCTATGCAAGAATTCTTTATTTAATTTGCAGTGTTCTGCGAGCGCTGTTATTTACGGCCTCACCAGTGTTCTTCTAGTTGGCATTCAAACAACAGTATGCAGTACTAGAATACCGACTGCTTCTACTGAAAGTACTCCTGCCCAGTATAACAACTAAATATGCTCGTCTGTATTATTCTCGTTTGGTAGTCTGCAATAGTTGGAGAATCACTTGTTATTAGACAGTTTCACTTCATAATGTAATTTAATATAAAAGTTTTTAATACACCTAATTGCATAACTAGGGCCGCCGTAGCCGAGTGATCAGGCGCGCGGGTTCAAGCCCGTGACTGCTAAGTACGGCGCTGTTTCTTGTATTCTCTCTATCATGCGAACTCCTCAGACCGCGTGGTCGTCACGGAATATAAACAGAAAATTTATTTATTTTTTATGATATTTGAAACTAAAATTATACTCCAAACCGTGTTCTCTCTTGTACAGTAGAATCCTGGTTATCCGAAACAGTTGGGATCGAGAGTATTTTGGATAGCCTATCTTTTCGGATAATCGATTTTTAAATGCAATCTGTTTTGAATATAAAAAATAAACAGAGAAAAAACTTAGGGGAAAACTATAGTAATTTGCATTTATTGTGTACGCATTATATACAGCACTTGCTTATACAAATTTAAAATGATTGCCAATATTTTGCTGCTTTGAAGATGTCAGTATTTTGTTTTTCCTGCAAGATTCTATGTTCTTCAATCAAAAAAAAAAAAAAAAAAAAAAATCCAAGTAGTTTGATGGGTAAGTGAAACAGGCCAGGCAGATTATCCATGCCACTTATATATAATGCCACCCGCACTACCAATGGGCAGTGAAGAAAAAGATTGATCAGAACCCTATGCAAATATATAGTGGTTTTAATATTCCTAATTTTGAAGTACAGTCATTTAAGTGATGATGCACTGCGGTGATATTTAACATTTGGTATTTTTCTTAATTTTAGTGGTATATTTTATATTATATTATTGCTTTATTATATATTCTGATTTAAAAACATTTTTATCATATTTAAACCTTAACATTACGGTATTTATATTGCATTTTTAATGTTAGTCCTAAAGTCCTAACTAAAGTCCTTAAATCGGGTCTTTAGTTAGCCGATCTCATATGGAGCAGGTAGGGGTTCCCCGAGAATTAGTCCGTGTTTTTCAGCGCGCACAAACATGCATATCGGCCTGCTAACAAAATACTTGGATAGACATAATACACGAAAAACTGTTATCGGCTGAAGTACCATGAAAAGTGATGCGTTATACTCTTGAGTTAGTCGATGTGCTAGAAAATCCCAAGGGCAAATTTATGCTTTTCTCACTTCTTTAGGACAGTACAGCATTTAATTTCTTTATTTGTTTGAAATAAATGCCACCATAACGTAAACTGTTCGGGGGGGGGGGGGAGTGAGCCTTTTCATAGGGAAATAAAAGTATTTATTTATACCAGAATTCTTTATTTATGGAAAGCAAATTTTCTCGCCCACTGTTAGAATAACAAAAGAGAATAACAGAGAATAATGGCAACAGCTCATCCAAATATTTTTGAGTTTACCGAGTCCGTTAGCGACCCAGTGTTATTCGACTTGCGATTTTTACGTATGGATGTGCTGTTGCCAATTCCAAGAACCATTGATTATATTCGAATGATTTCAGACCATCTTTCAATAATGCATCCGTATGCACTGTAGCGGAATGTTTCTAAGTCGATTTTAATGAATAGTTATTACTATTGAAATCTCAAGTTGTTCTTCAAAAGACGATTCATTTATCAGTCAAGGCTCTAAGGATTGTCATAATGCGAAGTGATAAGCTAGTTGTCGTGTACACATGGGTTGCCACAACACACTTTCATGGTTATCACCTGAAAGTAATGGTCTCCGACGGCTATGGAAGCCTCAGTCTGTACCGCACTTCTCGTACGCATTATGACAATCCTTAGATTGACGAGCACTCACTTAAGACGTCAAATGGCTTCTGAATCCTGAGTTGTTATGACTGTTACGAACAGTGGAAGACATCTTATTGCTGTGTATGTTGGGAAGATGACTGAAAGGGGTATTTCTACTTTGTTTATCAAAACAAGTTTTCCTCCTCACGTTTGTCATAAACTACTTTTAAATAAATTCTGCTTTGGTAAACCTATTGGAAAATGTAGTGCGTTCTGTAAAATAAAACGGGTTACTTTATAATAGGTACAGTTTTGAGTTAGTGATTTTAGCATTTTAAACTTGGTTTAGTAAGGTTTTGTTCAGGAGACTAACACATTAGTAGTACTTCAGTGTATTGTTATTTTATTTCAAGTTTATTAATATTCGGCGACTAGTTTCTAACAGTGGAACTTGTTTTTAAAGTAGAACTGTTGTGAGGATTTTTTATTGGAAGCAGCGCCGCGTTGCCATTAGAGGCGTCTACATGCAAGCGCCATTTCTCTCTCTGAGGAATGTCAGTATTAACGCAAATCTTTTCATGTTTAGAGGATAGGGGTGGAAAAATGTGATTTCTTTCATGCTGGCATCCAACTCTTGAGGTCCTAATTCGAAAATTGAGGCAAGATACTGGAAGAACTTGTGAGCAGAATAATATGTACCTTCTACCGTACCTTCTAATTTCCACGTTGATCTTACCCCGCAACGTATGTCCACCATGCAGGAAAGTCACATGTAAGGGGTTGAAATTGGCAATTATTATAAGTTTATAAAATTTTATCACAATTTTTTTTTCGCTGAACCATCACTGCTAAATTTTAACAAATAAATATATAGAAAATTATTTGGGTCAAAGTGAATGCTGCTCATTAATGTACTTTCCTTTAAACTTCAAAAGACGTAATTATACATATTACAGTTTCAACTTCTTGCATCTACTTATGCTTTCTTGAGCATATAACTGTTTGTTTGTTTTTGGAGTTTTATGGCGCATTAGCGCATATAACTGTCGAACCTGACTTAGTAGCACTACTTCTATTTTCAGCCATGTTTGAAAATTTTAATATTACGAAAATAAAAGGTGCTTAAATAAATGTATGTTTGGTAGCCATTAAGATTAAGAAATTAAACTTACATTTCATATTTTGCAACTGATCATCGACATGTTAAAAATGATCAAATAAAAAAGGGACAGCGATATTTATTAATATCTCTCACGTTGCACATTAACATAACATTGTGTCTAAGAATAGAAATACAAATATGCAAGCAAGTAAAATGAAGATTAAAAAATAATGAAATTAAAGGGTTTAAAATTATTAAACCAACCAAGTTATCCTCTGGCTTCATCTTTCGTGGTGGCGTTACTGAATCCAAATGCAGAGAGAGAGAGAGAGAGATGCTTATTTATTACATTTTCACATTTTCTGTTTTTCTTTTCCCAGTATATGAAATATACTCAGTACTCCATGAATCTTTCATTTAAAATCTTTCATATGGAAGCCTAAATTATTTCACCTTGCGAGTGATGAGTGAAGAAAGTCAGTGTGTACCAACTTAATTTTTAATTAATGTTAAGCAGTAGAAAGGTAAACATTTTGTTTTGTCCAAAAAATCAGTACTTAGAGAATAAATGGTCCGTTGCAGTTTAGTTTCCTCTAAGAGTGAATGTTAAAGATGGACTGCAAAGAAAAAGTTAAAAGCAAGTAATAGCAAGTTCAGTAACAGTATAAATTGCGAATTAAAATGACAGTAAATCATCTCGGAAATGAGTTAATCAGCTTAGATTTAAAGCACTGAAAAGAAGACGCACACAATGAATAACCTGCTCAGAGTAAGAATGTTTTCAGTCACCACGCAGCACTACTGCAGTTTTCACAGTGAACATAGTTTTTGTTTTTCCCTGCCTAGTTGAAATATTATTGATCTCATGGAATGGATTATTGCATCCATTCTCAGAAATTATATACACAAATCACGCTTTCACTTACTCGAACTTATGTTTTGTAGTTTCGAAGGAAACACAATTCCCATCACGCAAAGGTTCTGATTTGATTATTGTAAATTTATTTTTAAAAAATACTAAAGGTAAACCTGCGTAGAATTTTGCTTTTTTTTGGATTACAACAAAGCTTTTTTTTTTTTTGGATTTTTTTACATCCATATTAATTCTAGTATTCTTACCAGGAAGATATTTTCTTTCCCAATGGCGTTAGTGGCAGTTGTCAGTAAAGATTTGCTTAAATCAATGAGATAGGATGAAATAAACAGCTATGATGATTGGGTTGTAATGCGAAATGACTGTTCAACTGTGATTAGATGGCAAATATAACAGATCAGTTATAAAATGGTCATCTTTTATAAGAAATGGTTGGGAATTCGAACGAAGTAAACATCATTAATAATCACTAAAGATTGTAGAGGTTCCATTTTGCGCAGCTGGCTCTTCTCGTTGTAAATGAACAGATATTACTGCATTAATAAAAGAGGATATTGATGGATGATGCCTATGATAATGATCTCTTCTGTCAATCTTACAAAAGATTGATGACAAAATAATGGATATGGTGTCCAACCCTGTCAAATGTTTCAGAGCTTTCATTAATTTCATTAAAATCAAAACTTTCCGTGTGGAAAATTTTATTTTCCATGCAGAAATTTGAAATTGTGATATTCGGAATGAATTATTTTTAGAAAGTTCGAATTGCTTATTTATACTGGAATAAAGGAAGCAGTTTAATATATTGTCCTCTGAAAATATATTTGGACAACTCTCCAAAGTTAGTGAACGATATGAGGCATACGTATAAATAAGGATCGAGTATAATTGTATACAGAAAACACCAGAAATATATTTTAGCGGCCAATATTAGGTGTAGTAAGGAGTTTGCCAAATTCTAAAGAAGTATAATTATCGGTATCCATGCAAGTAATTTGCCGTTAAGTGCTGCAATAGATCGTTTGAGCTTTTCCAACAATAGCCGAGGGTAAAAAAAAAAGTGTTATATTACGGTTACTGAGAACACCCTCATCCATCCATGTTATGTACAATAATTGTGTGTGTGCTCTAGTGGATTTGCCTGTTTCGCTGGAAGATAGACCTGAGTTACCCGCAGGAAAACCTTACTGTTCTCGCCTGAGACCGACTAACTCTACCACTTGTGTGATATCCGCGCAGACGTGTTTCCATAGATCTTTCCTACGGGTATTTTCTGTTCTTCTGAAAATATCCGTAGGAAATTTTTAGAAGGAAGCTAACATCCAATTGCGCCACTTCTGAACTTTGCTGAACAATCTTAATTCTTTTGTTGTTTTTCCGGCTTTACTAACTCCTTGCGGTAGTCAGCTTTCTCAATCCATCGTGTATGCCTGAACAACTTATTGAAGACTTCTTAGATTATATTGAATTTCTTGGTCTGCGTGTCAATTCCTCGGAGACTCCAGTACCTACACTTTTTTTCCTTTTACAAACTCTTCTTTCCTACAAGTTAGAATATAATCCACAGTAATTCTCCCTCACAAACCAGATTAAATGTTTAGGCGTACACCTGGATTTTAATCTTCTCAGTTCATTGCACAGAGTTTCACTCTACCATTTTAACAGCCTTTTGGTTTATGTCTGCGACCTCGCTCTCATTCATAATCCGAATATTATACAGAAATACTTTGCCCCGTGTTTTCTACCCCAATTCCTTTATGCAGCTGAAAATTAGGAACCTGCAATGAGATATGATTGAGGTGTTTAAAGCTTCTAAGAAATGGATTGAATAAGCTCAATGCTAATGGTATCCTTCCTCTCGCTCAGACTATACGCATGAGGGAAGATAAATTCAAATTGAAGGATGGTTGCAGGGCAGTTGTGCAGAAATTTGCCGTCAACCAGCAGGCAGCAAATTGTTGGAACAAACTTCCATCAGTTGTGGAAGTGAGTAGTTTGAATAAATTCAAGGCAGAACTAGATAAACTATTGGAGAGAATGGACAGGTATGTTGGTTTTTTTTTTTTTGCTGATGCTGTGTAAGCTTGCTGTTTTCATCATTTGCCATCATTTCTAATACTACTATTACTAATCTGGTCTTTTATCTCGAAATCCGCTCTTCGACCTGTCATGTTAGTTGAATATTTTCTCATCTTGTGGTTAAATGCAAAGCTTGCTCGATGTCAACAGTACCAACAAATTTAAATCATGCGCGTTACTGTTCGCTGGCAACACAAAGCTGTTTATTGTTTTGTGTCTTTGATCACTGGCCAAGGCGACTACCTCAACATCTGGGACCTTGTTCAGTGGCGAATTCCACCCGACTGCCAGAGTCACTTCGTCCCGCCAGTTGAAACTTTCTAGAATATTAGTATTAATATTGGTAGTGGCAAATGATGCAAGAAAGTAAGATTATAAAGCATCACAAAAAAAAAAAAAAAATCCCGCATCACCTGTCCATCCCCTCCAGTAATATTTGTCTAGTTATTCTTCATTCGTCAACAGGTCGGTCAAGCCAGGCGGTTGTTTAGATTTTGACTATGATATCTGACTTCACGACAAAGTGTATAGAAAGAGTATTTCAGACTGACTGATATCAAACTTTAATTTTAGAAACCTGTTATTTCCAGTTTCAATAATGAATTTTACTTTTTTTTTTAATTGTTCCTTTGTCAAAGTTCCATTTCTTATTTTACATTATATTTAGGTTTTTGCTCACTGAAAACCCCTCTGTCTTGCCTGTCCTGGTCAACCCAGCATTTTTGTTTGGCAAGAAATGTATTTTATATATATTTCCTGAAGTTTACGCCATAAAAAAATTCAAATCTGGTATCCCAAGTATATTTATATTCTCTGTGTCCTGTTTTTCTGTTTTTCAACCTACGGTGGAGTCAACTGTGTTGGACTTATATTTCAGCATTTGTTAGAATGCTAAAATATAAGTCAAAATAATACCAAGTCGCCGGTATTAATAGATAATATTTATGTTATCACTGTACGGTATTAGCCGTAGCTAATATGTATGTTATCACTGTACGGTATTAGCCGTAACTAATATGTATGTTATCACTGTACAGTATAAGCCGTAGCTAATATGTATGTTATCACTGTACAGTATAAGCCGTAGCTAATATGTATGTTATCACTGTACAGTATAAGCCGTAGCTAATATGTATGTTATCACTGTACAGTATAAGCCGTAGCTAATATGTATGTTATCACTGTACAGTATAAGCCGTAGCTAATATGTATGTTATCACTGTACAGTATAAGCCGTAGCTAATACGTATGTTATCACTGTACAGTATAAGCCGTAGCTAATATGTATGTTATCACTGTACAGTATAAGCCGTAGCTAATATGTATGTTATCACTGTACAGTATAAGCCGTAGCTAATATGTATGTTATCACTGTACAGTATTAGCCGTATCTAATATGTATGTTATTACTGTACAGTATAAGCGTACATGTTCACAGGTACACAGGTCGATTTATGCGGCAAATTTGTGCGTGCTATAAAATCCGTGGAATGCCTTACTGGTGCGGGGTGGGGCGTACTCCCTCTGCTTAACATCGGCACTTATCCCCAGTTGAAGATTCTCTTAGAAATTCTACGACCAATCGACAGGAATCCATACCGTACCTGTCTAATTGAGTGCCAAGTGTCGGAATACCGTATCCATTCAACTACTACCATGGAGGACACTAACTGCTTGTGGCAGATGATAAATCAGCATTGTGCATTTTATGTGGGAACATACGGATTCGGTCACGAATTAGTGACCGCGTAACTCAGCCCAGATCATAGTCATATTATAAAGCGAATGTGTTGCGTTTTATTGAATTTCTAGTTTTCTGAAATTTGGTTCAAACGCCATTCAAACAGCAAAACTTCCTCGTCTGAGGGCAGTACCTTACCCTAATATTTCATGCACGAATGAATGCTTATTGTTTCTGGCAAAAATACATACTTTTTGAGTTATGCAGCAGTCATGTTTCGACTCCGATTCCACGTACGCGCTGTACCAATTTTTTAAAATATTTGTATTTTTTTCTGGTATCGATTTCGACAACGTCAAAATCGATATTGTTATGTTTACTATTGCTAACTTTAGATCGGATACACACCCAGTTAAGCTTCTTTCTAAACATATGGTTGCTATGGTGATGTAAAGAACCTCCATCTCTCTATGGACTTGACCCTATGAACCTAATTAAAAGTTTTAATTTATTAACAGATAATCTCACTGATCAAATAATAAAGCCTGTGTAACTTAACTTGCTTTCTAACACAAAAACTTGCTTTCTAAAGTTTATGTTGGGGATTACAAAATTGATATTGTCTCAGAATCGATTTTGACAGTCGACATGCATATATAAAAGAAGCGAAAGGATCAGTATTCAAAGATGATGGCGTTTAAAGATTTCCAATTGCTTTAATGAGACCAGCTAATGGGAAAACTTTTGTATTCCTGACCATTAGAAAAGTAGGCTATGGGCTGCTGAATAGGCTATAGTCCATGATTAGTTACTTATAGGTACAACTTCTTTAATTTTCCTGTACAGTACCATGGGTTGGATTATTTAGAAAAGAAAAAAAAAACACTGACGCGCTGTCTAAGGGCTGTCATTAAATCTTGTCTGTAAAAACCGAATTTCTAGGAGCGTAGATAAAGGTTGGAAGATAAAGGGTAATCTCATTCCATTGGGATGAAAATCGAACTCAGACCTTTTCTACAGGTAATAATAATAATAATAATAATAATTATAATTATTATTAGCCACATGGTGCAAGTAAGCCTGAGGCTTATGCTGCACCAGCCAAAATAAAATTCCCAAGTTACCCTGAGAGAGAGCGTCAGAAGTAGAAAGGAATCACCAAGAAAGAGGAGAATGATGATATCCAGCTCAGGACCCTGGGTGTGCCTAGCCCATACTCACCAGATGTAAGTCCCCGGGAAGAACAGTGGTTGTAATCCCCCCCCCCCTTGTGCTGGCTGCAAAACCTCCGAAAGGGGATTCTGTTTAGCAAATTGAAGAGGAATTTAACCCAGAATATTTTGTTTTATATTATAGACTCTACTTGTATGGTATATGGCATTATTCATGATTCAACACTTTAATTTTTTGTTTTATGCATGCGCAAAGTTAATTAGTTTGTCTTATATGCCACGATTCCTTCATTACCATAAGAAAATTTAATAATTTAAATTATATTAAATCTTCATCAGTCGTCTTGACTCCGACAGCAGAGAACAGCAAATGAAACAACTTCTATCCAATATTGGTATTGCAGGAAAACCACCAGAAATTGCCACTAAGCATCCATTTATGCTTCATTCAGAGACTTCATTCACAGTATAGAAATAGCCCACTCTAATATACAACAGTAACTTTGCCCAGATCTCTAGCCATTGTGGATATTAGTATGCGCCAATAAACTCTACGAATCAGATAGTAAGCTGCTGAGTAACTAAGCCAACCCCACAAGATTTGGTTGTTGTAATAGGGCGTTAGGAGTATCAGCGACAAGGCCATGTTGTTCAGTGTATATTGTCCGTAAATTTCTTGTGTTCCGAGGTCGATTTTCTGTTTGATAGAAGTAAACCAAAGTTTCCGGGGGGAAATAAAACCATGGTACCTTCGCCTGAGACCGACTAACTCAGCCACGTTGTCAAAAGGCCGTAAAAACTCTTCTCATCATCGACGGGGCTCGAACTCAGGTATTTTCTACCTGTTGTGGGGAGACGGCGATCTTACCAACTGTGCCGCCCACGAGGGCGGCACGCAAGGGTTGGCTTGGTTACTCAGCCGGCGTTGGTTAGTTGGGTTTTAATAGCCTTAGCGACTAAGGCCATGTTTCAACCGGCGTTACAAAACCTCAAGAAATAAATTAGTCTATGGAGACATTTAAAACACTGTAGTTTTGGACAGACAGGAATCATCTGACTGGGTGTCTTCTGTAGGTACGATTATTTAAAAATTGTTCCCCTTGGATTTGCCTGAGTTGTATACTGCTGAGAAAGCTGAAATTCGTATAGATAATAAATCCTATATTGGTTTTTCTGATGTGGAGTTGTTTTCTCTGATGAAGTTGGGTGTGGCAGTATCGAAACTGAACTGTAAGAAATGTCCAGGGATGGATCTTATTGAAAATCAAGCTTTGGTCAAATTTTTTGATTTATTTCCAGAAGTTCTACTTAATTTGTTTAGTAAATGTTTAGTAAATGTTTTCTTGAATGTGTATTTCCACGGGCCTGGAAGCTGGCCTTGCTGAAAATATTGCAGAAACCTAATAAACCAAGGGCTGCTCCTCGTGCTTCTGGCCAATTTCTTTCTAGCAACATGGACAAACTATATGAACGACTTCTCGCCACACAAATTTCTTCTTTACTTTCATCTCATGAACTCTGTTCGGATCGACAATTTGGTTTTAAAAAAGGATGTTTTACTGATGATGCCATCATGAAGCTTATTAATTACATACAGAGTTTGTTGAGTAGTAAGTATGTTCTTATAATTTTTGTGGACTTTGAGAGTGCTTTTGATACATTATGATAGGGAAGTGCCCTCAGGTCGCTGAGGCAAGCTGAGTCTGATCGTTATTTGTATAATAATATGCGTTCCTATTTTCAGGACAGGTTTGTGAAGGTCTGTGCAAAGCACTTGTCTTATACATCTCCCATTTACAGGGGTTGTACCCAGGGGTCCGTGTTGGGTCACCTTATTTGGAATACAGTGCTGGATCAGTGGCTGATTAGGCCAAATGAGAATTGCGAGCAGATCTCTTATGTAGATGATTTAGTTATTGTTGTGCAGGGGGGGGGTCTCAATTGATGCTGGAAAACACAGCTCAGTCTATTTTGGATAAGTCATCTGATTGGTTAAATGTAAATAAGTTGAAAACCTCTCCAAATAAAAGTAATTTTATGGGGTTTAAGTGGAAATTCGACTATCACAGACTCCAAGAATTCTTTTAAATGATGTGCAAATTCCTTATGTATCACAAATCAAATATTTAGGTATAATTTAGGACGAAAAACTGAATTTTCTTCTTCACGTTAAAAACATTGCTCAGAGAGTCAAGAATTTTACGGCATCTGCGATTAGGATCTCTCGGGTAGAATGGGGTTTGACTAAAAAGGCTCTCATGTTACTATAATACCATTTTCCTACCTATAACTGCTTATGCTGCTGGCAATTGGTACCACGTGCTTCCCAGGATGAAATTCAGGATCAAATTACTATCATTGCAGCGTTCAATATTGTTGGCCGTTTTGAATGCTGATGGTACCGTTTCGTATAATGCTTTTCAGGTGTTGGATGGAACTATTCCTTTGGATTTGCTTGTTCTTTTTCGAGGTTGTCCTATAAACTGAAGAAGGGAATTTCTGTAACTATTTGGGGAATAACGACGGATCCTGCAGTTGACTTTAAGACAGAAAACACTAGAATATGGAATGCACTAATGTAAATATGGCAGGATAGATGGAGTGGGTGTGCTTTTGTTTCCATTACTAAAAAGTTGATTACTCAAGTAATCAACTTTTTTCCATTACTCAAGTGGATCTGTCATCCTCCTTGGCTGCGAAGTCTTAGTTTTGTCCAACAATGTATACCTTCTTTTCTTATGACTGGTCATGGCTCGATTAGGGAAAAATTGTTTCAACGAGGACTAGAAGCTGACCCATTGTATTCTTGTGAACTGAATGAAACTTGGGCACATGTATTGTTTCAATGTGAATTTTACAATTCTGAGCGTGAAATTCTTTTCTCTCGTGTTTGAATTGGCACAGAACAACGTTGTTGTGCTCATTCAATCTCCTGAAAACTTTGCAGCCTTCCAAGAGTATTATATTTCAGTACAGTATTTGAAAAAAAGGCTTCTTCTAAGATCAAGAGTACTCCAGTCTGGATCTGAGGCGGCTGCTATGTGATGTAGTAAGAACAGTTCCTGTGAGTTTGAAACGGATCAACTTCAGTGACTGGACTAATAATGAACTCTTTTAATTGACACTATTTTTCAGAATAGCTGAGATTTATTTAGATATTCAAAAACTAATGGTTATTTTATTTATTTATTTATTATTTTTTTTTTTTTTGCTGTTACCTAGGACTGGGCATCCTGGGTACGTGATTGTTTTATGCTGGCATCCGTCTGTATTGCACTACCTCCGGCGGATGCCGGATTTAGCGCACTCTTGCACAGTACAGTGAGAGCAGACCCATGTCCCTCTCCTTGTGCCTAGGGATGGGCGCCAGGCAGCAGCTGCCCAGGTGTTAGCTGCTCTCTGCTGATAAAATTTCCTTACACAAACAACATAACAACAGAACACACACTCAGTCATTAAAATCAGACCAATAAAAATCCGAAGAAATTCATATATTAAATGTAGTTTTAATGCATTTAATTTAGTCATTTGGTTTTAATGCATTTAATTTAGTCATTTGGTTTTAATGCATTTAATTTAGTCATTTGGTTTTAATGCATTAACTATAGTTTTAATTTCATAATAATATACAAGAGAAACGTGTATTGTTATTGGAAGACTCATGAACGTGGTGTTGCTTGCTAAGATTATATGCAAAGAATATATATATATATATATCCATTATTTTAAATTAAATAAAACATAAGCCAGTAGTATGGCAAAAACTGTAGAGCGAAAATTAACATAAAAATAACCCAAATAAACAATCAAACGAAAAGAAAGAATAGATATAAATAGTAGCCCAGAAACCCTAATATAATTTCGATCTTTAAATCCAATTAACAAAAACTATACAAATTTTAGGATAATGCCAATTAGTTATTAATTTAGCGGTACCCCCCCGAGAGGTACCAGTTCCGAAAGACGTGAAATATCACCCAAAGAGGGTTAAAGGAACTACCAAACAATAACAAAATCAAAATAAACTAAAATAAAATAGAATAGACTGACCATCATGCCCCATATCGACAGAGGACCACGAGGCCAATAATGGTCATGGAATCGCTGCATTTCAATCGTCATACAAAACATCGCAAAGGCGGAAATATCGAAGAACCAAACCACCCTTCCATTCTCCGATAAATCAACCAATGCAGAGGATTTGCATGGCGGTGGTCCTTTCTGCGCTAATCTCGTTACCATACGTCAAAAATTCACGGAAATACCGATTCTTTAATTGTTTACTGATTTTTGGATCATCCTATATATATATATATATATATATATACAGGATGACACATATATATATATATATACAGGATGACACATTTATATATATGTGTGTGTGTTGAATAGAATAACAAGAAAGTGGAAAGAAGAAGGCAGAAAAATGTTTCTATGAGAAGAAGGCAGAAAAATGTTTCTATGAGAAAAAGGCCTTGCAATTGAGACTGTCTAATTCAGCCATGTTGTGAAAAAAGTCCATTAAAATTTCTCGCGTTATTGACGGAATTCGAAACCAGACCTTTTCCACCCGGTATGGGAAGGACGGTGATTATATCCACTGTGCTACCGCGAAGGCGATAAAGGCCATAATGTTGTTTTGGGCACATCCGCAACTTAGGCCATATTGCGCAGTATATAATGTCTGTAAACTGCGTGTGTTATTGGTCGATTTGCTGTTTTCTGGACGAAAAATCCGCGTTTCCAGGATAAAAAAAAAAAAAAAAACAAAAACTTACTCTTGCACGAAACTAGCTAACTCATCCACGTTTTGAAAAAGGTCCATAAAAATTCTTTGCATGGACGGGATTCGAATTCAGGTCTTTTCCACCCGGTGTGGGGAGGATGGTGATTCTACCAACCGTGCTACCACGAGGGCAGTCAAAATATCTGTGCTAAAATGTATAGATGTGTTAATGAGTTAAGTTTTCTTTTGAGCACCTGCTGATAACGCAGATTCTGATCTGATCTGAGAAACTTTCGTTTCATGTCTGAGAACAGTCAACATTAGTTTCGAACTAATGTTGACTGTTCTCAGATATGAAACGAAAAGAAAAATGTACGAGACACCAGTTATATGGTCTTGACGAAAAAGAATCTTCGGAATGTTGGCAGTGTTCAGTTCATTTCTGGATTTTTATGCAAAAAAGGACAGCATGCTTAGTTAGGAATACAGATGAGTTAGGACGATCTCGTAGGACCCAATTCAGTGAAAGCTTTTATACGATCTTCACAGACCAGTTTGCTCAAACGACAGATTCTACATCCAGACAACACTGGACATGATGGCGTACGCGACACTTCCTTCAAGATATTAACAAACAGCTTTGTCAAATGACTCTAAGCATTCGTGTGACAAATGTTGACGGCTGAAACCATTCCGGCAGCATGGCTTCAGTGCCATCACAGGTTGCAATCCCAGTGGTTTGTTCCTTTTCATTTCTCTTTCAGATCGTTATGATGCGTTTCTCTGGTATGCGTTACGCCACGGGCAACACAGCAGATGTCTGCATTGCGGGGTTGGCAAGATACCTTAAATAACTTGATGACGGAAAGATTTTCACGGCGGGGTATCAGACGTACACCTTCGGTGTCTGCCGCCACTGCGTCTTTCTGATTGGTCGGGGCTTGTACGAGGGACACCCTGCTCAGCTTGATAAACAGCTTCCAACTTCTGATCGACCGCAAGAGGAGAGTGCGAGCTAAATTGTATTACTCTCCTCTTCGTGCTGGCGGAGAGGTCATGGGGTAAGGTCATCTGGTAATCGCGCAGAGGAAAGCATGCTCGACAAACAGCGTGGTAAGTAAATAAGTTTCTTTAGCGTCTGAGAAAAGAATATTATACTGTTTGCGAGACGCCTCACGCTATTGGAAAATGACTTTTTGGTTCATTGTTGTTGAAACCATATGTACTGGCAAATGTAGTTTGCAATGCTTAATGAAAATAGTCGAAAGCTGCATGATATATATATATATATATATATATCATACACCTGCCAAGCGGTGGGTTCGTCCACTAGCGAGAGGGGTGACAGCGTCGCGTTGTCCAGGAACCAGGTATCCCATGAATTCTCTCCTTTCAGTGTATACTGTCTGTAAATTTCGTGTATTCTGTGGTCGATTTTCTGTTGCTGGACGAAAAACTGTTTCCGGGAGAAGAAACCATGCTACCTACGCTCGCCTGAGACCGACTAACTCAGCCACGTTTTGAAAAAGGCCCATAAAATTCCTCGCATCATCGATGAGACTCGAACTCAGGTGTTTTCCACCCGGTGTGGGGAGGACGGCGATTTTACTAACTGTTTCCCACGAGGGCTCTTTGAAGTTGATGACGTCTCTATGACCTATAGGCACCTCCGTAGCCAGGTGGGAAGGAGCAGCAGTGCGAACCCGTCACCACCAAATACGGAGGATGCGGAAAGGTCAAGGAATGGCCACCGCATATCCCGGAGCAATATGGGCTTAGTTGCTAATGCCCCTAAAAAACCAAATAACAAACAAACAACAACAACTATGACCTATATTCGTGTCTTGCATATTTTTCAAACTTGCACTCAGATTTTTTTTTTTTTTTTTTTTTTGATTTGGTAGTTATTGGCGCATCGGCTTCTGTGGCCATATTGCACCTCCCAAGGTTTTTGCAGTACTTTGATCCAAGCCCGAGGCGGGAATCGAACCCGCGACCTTTGGGTTGCCGGGCAGGTACTTTACCCACTCGGCTAGCCCGGTCGGCTTTGCACTCAGAACTGTCGACTATGTCGTCTCTTTAGACATTCTAGAATCCTTGATCTAAGCTGGACAGAGAATGTTACATTCGGTGGTGAAAACATGGCCTTTGTGTCCCCTTCTTTGAGTTCCTCACAATTGGAATATTCATCGGCGTCATCCAGAATGAGAATACCTTTTCAGATAAGCTTATTTTCTTCAAGTGTTTCTTTACAGGAGGTAAAAATTCATGTAAAAAAAAATTCTTTGAATAATGCAGAGTACATCCATGCTGATTTTTGTGAGTGGTAGTAAACTGGTAAATGTGAACTGTTTATATTTTTAAAAGCCTTAGGATTAGTTGTTTTACCAACAACAAAAAAATGGCAATTTGTGAGTTCCATTTGCATTTCTGCCGGAGACTACCGTGATTTTCTCTTTGCATTTGTTGTATCGTGGTACTCCATGCGAAGCCAGCGCAACCTACAGTACCTCGCTCCGCTTTTTTCCATTGTTTTTGTAGGTAACGTCTTATAATTTAGATCTGTTTCGTCCTGATTGGAGAAGAACTATTTAGTTATTTTTGAATAGTTCTTCTCCAATTAATTTTTCTCTGTTTCTAAATGACCTTAAATCTTCTCTAAATTTTTATGAAATTTAGAGATTTAAGATCTAATTTTGTTTTAATTTAAAGTTAAACTGAGTGAAAAGTGCTTCAAGACCTGCTATGATTTTCTTTCCCGTCTTGTTTAGATAAACATGGATGTCAGTATGGATAAACGTCGTGAGTTAACCGACTTTGAAAGAGGAATGATAGTGGGTGCCCGACGCATAGGTCACTCTATCGCGGAGGTGGTACAAAATTGCACTATCCCCATTCAACAGTATCAAGAGTGTATCGGGAATATGCCATTTCCAGAATAACATTTCATCGTGGACAGCGCTGTGGGCGGAGAAAGATGGTAGATGAACGTGGCCGTCGATATTTTGAAAATGTGAAAATAAAAAAGAAAATAAGAGTATATTGTGCTGAAATCTTTAACCAAATTGTGTAGACTGTTAAAAATGAAAAAAGATTGGAACCAGTTTTTTTTTTTTTTTTTTGTTTGTTTTTGTTTTTTTTTTAACTGGGATTTTTTCATCTAGGTTTCTCTACAAAACCAGCATACAGAAGCTTTTTTTTTTTTTTTTTTTTTTGTATTTTGTACCAAGGCAGCTAAGGCTGCGGAGGGGTTTTAGTGCACTGTATTGCCTTTTTAAATTTCGTGTATTCCTTGGACGGTTTTTCTGTGTACTGAATTGAAAACCTACCATTTTTACGTGAGAAAAACGAGCAAAACATGCAGCCTTCTCTGAGACCATGTTGCACGCTTTCCTCGCATAGCATCAAACTTATCTCTGTATATTTTTTGTCATTTTTCCTTTTACATTGGCAATGTTATCTTCTTTCCATATGAGCTATGTTCTTCTCCTGAGTGCCATCGTCTGCTCCCTGTCAAATTAGTTGCATCCAGTGCCTCCTCATCGCTGTTTTTCTTCGCCAGTGCTAAGGAACCTGTAATTTCATTATCGTGTCCATTGCCCTTCCTTTTCCAAATGCATCCACATGTATTCCCCATATCTATTATGCATTATTCTTCCCCCTCTTCTTTTTACCTTCCTGGTTGGAATGAATGAAAACGTACAAGATTTTTGCAAAGATTTCTTCTATCAGAACGAAACAGTAGTAGTAGTAGTGGCACATGATGCAAGAAAGCAAGTGTAGCATCAGCTTATGCAGCATCAGCCAAAAAAAAAAAAAAGAAAATCACACCAATCCCTCCAAATGCCTGTCCAGTTCCTCCTTAAATTTATTTAACCTATCAACTTCCACAACGACAGATGGAAGTTTGTTCCAGCAATTAACCACCCGCTGGCTAAAGGCAAATTTCCGCACATCTATTCTACATCTGTCCTTTCTTAATTTGAACTTATGTCCCTGTAGGTTGGTAATCTGAACAATTGGAAGGATCCCATCAGAATTCAGCGTGCTCAACCCATTCAAGGCCTTATAGACCTCAATCAGATCACCGCGCAGGTGCCTAGTCTCCAGCCACTGCAATTTGCAGAACTTAAGCCTCTCTTGGTAAGAGAATCCCTTCATTCCCCTCACCAATCGTGTTGCTCTTCTCTGTACACGCTCAAGCAAATCTACATCCTTCCTAAAATGAGGCCTCCAGACCTGTACGCAGTACTCAAGGCGTGGCCTGACCGTTGCCTTATACAGAGGGACAATCACCTCCTTTTCCCTGCTAGCAAAATTCCTATATATCATTGACAAAACCCCATGACCCGCCCTAGCAGCCTGTCTGCACTGCTCAGAAAACTTCATATCTGACTGCACAATTACTCCCAGGTCTTTTTCATTTTCTACCACCTTAAGTGTAGTACCACACAGTTGGTACGTTTCTCTGGGGTTACTTCTACCCATACGCAGTACTTTGCATTTGTCAAGGTTGAACTTCAGTTGCCACTTCTTAGCCCATCTGCCCAAATTATCTAGATCCTGTTGCAGTAGCACACTGCCATTACTGTCATTAACAACCCTGCCAACCTTTGTGTCATCTGCAAACTTCGACATTAAGCCTGATATACCTTCATCAATATCATTGATAAATACACAAAACAACAGAGGACCCAACACCGAACCCTGTGGGACTCCACTAATAACATTAGTCCACGAAGAGCAGCACCCATTGATTACCACCCTCTGTCTTCTCCCACTTAACCATCCTTTTATCCATTGTAGCAACTTACCCTTAATACCATTCTGCTCCAATTTGTACAGTAGTCTTCCATGCGCAACAGTGTCAAAAGCTTTCCTGAAATCCAAGTATATGATATCAAAATTATTTTTTGCATCCAGTTCCTTTGTGACCACATCATAATAACCAATCAAATTTGTCAGACAAGACTTTCCCTTAACAAACCCATGCTGTGTTTGAATTATTGCTGCAATCTTGTCTAGATGATCCTGCAATGCATCTTTAACCAGCGACTCCATTATTTTACCCGGAACAGAAGTTAAACTAACTGGTCTGTAATTACTCGTGTCACCCTTCGATCCACCTTTGTAATTAAGTTAACTATAACTTAACATTAGTTAACTATAACAGTGACTATTATAGTTAACTAATGCCCATGACGGCCTCCGTAGCCGAGTGGGCAGGAGCGGGAGTGCAGTAGCACACGCTCTTTGAGTAGACCGGGGTTCAAGCCCCTGACTGCTGAATACGGTCGATCTGCCAACCCGCACTGGACCAGCGTGGCAGATTATGGTCCATTTCCCTCAGCATGAATTGTTGAGGAGGCTTCCACCCTGCAGTGGGTTGATAATGGCTGCACTTTACTTTTAATGCCACATGCAACTTCTTTTCCCCTATGTCGGAGCATCACAATTTCCTGCAGTCTCAGCTCATTTTTTTCTCTTTTGCTTTTTAGCGTGTCCTGTTCTCCTGGATGCGGCGGATAAGAATACAAGAACCGAATATCGATCTTTATACCTGCCGTATGGTCTCTTCTACGACAGCACGCTGTTAACTGTCAACTTCGATGTAAGAAGAGGTACTCGATATTTCTTCTTACTGGAGAATATTCAGTAAATTACTTATTTCCTTTGGTCAAAGCTAATGAATAAAAATACCTTGCACTGTTTCGATAAGAAACGTTTTGCAGACAATGGATTTAATAAAAAATAATAATTTCCTGGTTTCAGCAGATATTGTCTCACACTAGCATATGTTACTAGATGTGTTGTAATCATTATATAATTATGAAAACAACCCCATATGTAGATGCAGTATAATACAGGGCGCAAACCTGAAATAAACATTCCTTTGATAATGCATACGGTTTATAATATTTCTTTCATTGTGCAGGAGCAACGAAAACAGCAAATACAACGAAAATTAATATAATTGATTTATATTAAATGTACAGTCCACGATATTAGTACATCTTTTTCGAAAGGAGAGTATGGCTCTTATGGGATGATCTGCCAGATCTTCAGACCTCCATCCATGATGCATGCCCAGAATTCTCTGAGCAGGAAAGGTGTCAGTCTCAGGCTCACTCCAAAAAACCTTATTAGTTTGCACCAGCCTTACAAGGATAGGAACTGATATTTCCAGCACAATTTAAGTTTCGTTCTTAGCCGTAGAAGTCGAAATCTCGTCTGTATTACTATTCACAGAGATCACACTCCTTAATAGAGTATGATTTAATTGTTTATCGACAACACTCCATTTTTGGTTGCTCATGACTTTTAGCAAAACTAAAGTAACTAACCCCCACATAGACACTCTCTGTAAATTATGTGTATTCTCTGTCAGTCTGCCTGTTTTTCTGAATGAACCAGAGTCATCTGGTTTTTCATTCTGAAATCCATACGACCTCCTCGCCTGCAACTGACTACTCGGCCACAGTGTTAAAAAAAAAAGACCATCAAAATTCCTCCTATCTTGATGGGATTTGAATGCCTATCACATCTGCTCGCCCAACTCATCTAGATAGAAGGACAGAAAATAACAGAATGAATCAAAAATTAACTTCGAAATGGTATGCAAACGTATGAATCCTAGATTTTGCATATTAAATATAGGGGAGGTGTTAGATGTCTTGGCAGGCGTCATTCTATTAAGCGTCACAGTATAAATAAATTCTTTATTGCTAATAAGTACTAGAGACAATAATACTCAACACGGCGACATGGCGAGGAGTTTTACATTATAAATGAAATTAATTGGCAAAAAGGAAAAAAATACCGTTACATGGAAATTATGAGTTACAAACATGTAAATTATAATAATGAAAAATGAGGACTGAACGTCATATGGAGGAAATTATCCCAGTTCCACAGATGGAATCCACTCGAGGAGCTTGTGACGGTATTTGTAGTCGGTAGCCAATTTCTGAAGGTCGACTCCAAGACGGAGCAGTGCCTGAATTTTGGGGAGTGCCTGGGTAGGTAGGAACCGACTACACAGTTTCAACCGGTTGTATTTGAGGATTAGTGTGGGCTCTGACCTCAAGGATGGCGTAGGATTGTGCCACTGACAGAAATCCCAGATGTTTGGGGCGTTTATCACTCCTGTGTACATTTTTACTGAAGTCATTAAACGCCTGCTGCCAATTAACCTCGGGAGCCTGGGTACATTTAGCTGCTCAGCCATGTCAGTTGTTCTCAATTGAGGGGGTCGGCGATGCTTATTTGTGGCCCATTTCAGGGTCCAGTATTCACACGAGAACACCGGTTTTTGAAGTGAAGGCGACGCAGACGCCCAAATTTCAGCAGCGTATAAAATAGCCGGATAAACAGTGGCTTGAAGATATCTGGTAGTGGTTGCGGCATCGTTGGAATGAAGTAAGGGTTGTTTCGCTTTCCAGCGTAGGGTGTTAAAACGCTTCCGGAGGTATTCTGTGTGATCATTAAATTTCAGCTTCGGATCAAAATAGACCCCGAGATCTTTATGGCAGGTAACCACTGGAATTGGAGTACCTAAAACTGAAGGTTGAATTATTGTTGGTTGCTGTTTCAATGAGTAAGTCATTATTGCAAATTTTGACGGGTTAAGGTTTAATCCAAACATCTTCAAGTAAGTTGAAAGAGTGGTCAAGTTCTCTGTGATGGAAGACGTAATTGCCATTGGGTTTGCAGACGGTGGGATTAAGGTAAGAAACTTTATATCGTCGGCATATATTAGAGCATCATCACGAGGACTCATGAAAGGAATCAGAATCGCTGAGAAGAGAAGGCCAGACAGGTGGTGTCCTGTCTGGCCTTCTCTTCTCAGCGATTCTGATTCCTTTCATGAGTCCTCGTGATGATGCTCTAATATATGCCGACGATATAGTTTCTTACCTTAATCCCACCGTCTGAAAACCGAATGGCAATTACGTCTCATAAAGTCATCTGTAACTGTCTGTATTGATCAGTCGGTTTGATTTTTGCTGGATGAAAAACCCAAGTTTCCGGGAGAGGAAATCTTGCAACCCCTGTCTGAGACCGGCTAACTCAGCCGTGATGTGAAAAAAGCCCCATAAAAGCCCTTAGTGTTATTGACGGGATTCGGGCTCATTCCTTTTCTAGCTGGAATGGGAGGACAGTGATTATAACCAATATTACCCACGAGCGAAATATAGGGGAAACGTACAGAGATGGAGAATCAGAGGATAAATCGCACTCCCTCACTTTTGAAATTTGTGTATAAAAAAAATTAGTAATTTGATTTAAAAAGTGCTTCAATTCTTAAACGAAATTTTACCATTTTGTGCTGTAAGGATATCAAGAGACTATTTTATTTTCTCAACGGAGATAAAATACGGTTGACTCAGAACAAACAAATTGGATTTCATTGGTGTCGGTAGATGGGGGAGGGACGATTCCATCATTTATATGATCTCCTTTGTATTATGTAAAATTGCCGAAACAGTTCTGAAATTTTCTATGCGTAAAATTTTTCCACATCTCTTTTTTTCGATTTTTATGAGGGGGTGGGGATGATTAACTCGAAGCAGGGGCAGAAATGGAAAATTTTACGAAACACAATACTCTTTCGCCATGGTGCAGAGACAGTTTACTTAATAACCCTCATAAAAAGTGTCATCGTGAAACATCTCAGAGCTGTAGACTGTCTATTTTTGTGAGATGCTACTCAGTCTTACTTCCGAACTGAGAGAACAAGCTTTGGCTGAGTTTCCAAAGTGACGTGGAGTACACCTCGGACCAGGAAGTTGTTCCTCGTTGAGGTAACGGGTGTTTTACAATTCAAAGAAATGACTTTTAGAAAACAGGGGAAGTCGCGAACGACGAATTGTATAATCGTTCGCGAAATATAACGCGACCAAAGCTAAATCCTTGCAACTGAAAAATAGTATCACATTATAGGATCGTTTTAACAGACTGAAATGCAATATAAGAATACTGAGTCGCAAGCATAGTTTTATTATCAACGAATGCATTTTTCAAGAAAGAAAGAGTCAAAATTTGATTATCAGAACGTTGATTTAACCAATTGCTGTATAGAATGATATTCGTCCGTGGCCATTGCTAGAGAAAATAACAGTTTAAAAAGTACTCAATTATCAAAGCTGCATTCCATTTGGCAGTGGGACTAGGACATTTCTCCGTCTCTGAAAGTTACTCCACAAACCGCGAGCATCTCTGCAATATTTGACTATATCACAGTAGTGGATTAAATTAAATTTTCTGTTTATACTCCAGCACGACAACCAGGTCAGTAGAGTTTACAATAAATCGTCAATACAAATATTTATCGTATTTAGTAGTCACGGGCTTGAACCCCGGTTCACTCAAGAAACGTGTGCTATGCACTCTCGCGCCTGACCAGTCGGCTACGTCAGGCCTTATTATATTAGCGAAAAAAGAAGAAATAAACAGGTTAGAAATGGAATATAGTCGTATTGGAATACTACGCGCATACTAAGTAGCAGATAAGTGCGTAGTGTAGCCGGGTCTCAAATACAGACATGGAGGATGCTGGTCGGTAGTGCTGGAAATTAGAATAGGTGGGGCATAATATTTAAGCTTTGTATAGGCAGGACTGAAATATCAAATAGTAATATCACTTATTCGATTGTAAATACTGAGGAAGAGAGTAAAACTTGGAAGGAAAGCATTCTGCAATCAATATTGGACTATCTGTTTGGAGGTGACACGCAAGTCCAAAACGATGAGGAGCATATATTGATGAAAAGACTAAACCATGGATATGTCGGAACTCATAATGAATCTCCGTTTAATTTGGAAGAACTGAATGATGTAGTTCATTGCATAAGGGAAAAACAAGTGCCCAGGAATGGATCTTATTGAAGAAAAGGTAAGTAAGAGGGCTCATTGCCTGATTCCAGAAATGTTCCCGGAAGTATTTAATAATCCTTAGTAGATGTGAATTTTTTTCATCCTCGTGGAAAGATGCGCTGCTAAAACTTTTGAAACCATTAAAACTCTATTTTTGCTCACTGGACATGGGTCAATTAATGAAAATTAGTGCTATTATTATTAAATTACAGTTGCTCAGAGCGAAACGGATACAAAAATATAGATTGTGACAAGTTTAATAATAGGAAATATACATATATTAGATTAGCTACATACAAATAAAAGTTTTCGGTTGTTTAGTCAATCTTCTTCAGTTAAACTGACAGTTAGAATGGAGCATGAGGGCGTGTACTGCCAATCTTGTACGTGAAGTGCGTGATTAATTGTTGGATCTTGAAGCCTGTGGCTGTGATGTATGTGGACGTGGCCAGCGTTTGTCAGTGGACACGATTGCTGTTTCGGTGATAGGATGGACTTGACAACCACTGTTCCTGTTCAGTGAGGTATTGGAGCATTTGATGTTTAACGACTCCAACCAGGTGCGTCGCCGATAATGGCGGGACTTATCCACAATCACGACATCACGGTGTGGGTCAATGTCGTTGTGGGTTGCCCAAACGTGTTCGGCAATAGCTGAGTGCTCCACATCCGCTAAGCGGATTGCTCTTTTGTGTTCGGAAAGGCGTTTTTTGAGCTGTCTCCCAGTTTCCCCGATGTAGCAGCTAGTGCAGTCACGGCAAGAGATGCGGTAGACCAATCCGCTTTGTAGTAGGGTGGGGACAGGTGTTTTTACCTTAGAGATGAGGGATCGTAATTTTCTGCCGAAAATTAGTACGCTCTGTGACTAACTGAAAGAACGAGTTGCCATTAGGGTCGCATCATGGGGATATATCATGTATAACTACGAGGAATATAAAGATTTAAGAACTGAAAGTCTCGAGTACTGAATCCAGACAATACTGTTAGAGGGTTGTGAACTTACTTTATATGTGGGCTTTGGACTGGGTTTAATCCTTTTATGTCACTAATTACAGGAGTAGGCCCATGCCTCGGGAAATTTAGGGTTCCCCACGGTGGAGTAGGACACTGAAACGGACCAGGCTCTTGTATTACTGATGGAGAACGAACGGTAATATTAATTTGCCAGATGTTCATGTTATATTACAGCAAAAATTGGAGAAACTATTCTGCTCTATCTTCGGATGGGTCTCCACTTTCGACTTCGCTTCTACTACCTCGAGTCGCGTGTTGCTCGCATATGTAAGCAGTGTTTTCCAACGAGTAGTAATTTGTAACAGTCAATTCTTTTTGTGAAACTCTGATTTGAAAGCTCAGCATTTTGTATTTCCAACAGGGCCGGCGCTAGGAGTGCGTAATGAGGCACTTTCCATAGGCGCCGCTAAAAATAGGCGCTGCTAGATGCCCTACTGCATATAAATGCGTGTTAAGATACGATATGAATTAGGCGCCGTTACAAGGTTTTTCCTCAAACGCCACAAACGCTATTGCCAGCTCTGACTCCCAACCACATAAGTCTACTCAATAAGTCAACATAAGTCTACTCATAAGTCAACTTTGGACTTACTTCATAAGGCGGAGTCTTATTTACCAAAGACGTCTGCTCGGATCTTATAGAACCGAAAGTCTTCTGTTTTGACGAGAGTGGAAAAGGGATGAGGCAAACTCTGTTCTGATTTTTGGGTGGGTGTCCACTTCCACTACAATAACCTGTCTTGTTTTCAAATATTTCGAAGTCAGTGTTTTAAAGCTACATAGAGAATACTCTATGTATGTACTCCTGGTGCATCTGATGACATTTTACACAGCGGCTCATATGCTGCTGGCTCAAAAGAGACTCCTTGTGCTGCTTATTCCTTTATTCCTAAACTAATTAAGCGCTCCTTGTGTAAGTGTAGGTGTATTTAGGGTCAAGTGGCACCAGGGGATCCACCCCATCTCCGCGTTGTTTACGTTGTGGTGTGTTACAGTACGCTGTAAATGCCAGAGATTTAGTGTGTGAGTCTTGGATCGTTTAGTGTCGTGTACCGTTGTTCTTCTGGTCGTTTAGCCGCTGGACCCCTGTTGGGGCCCAACGTTGCCCCACTTACGCCCCGTGGAGGCAGACGAAGAACCCAGTAGCTTATATATACTCTGGCAGGTCCTGCCACCTAATTTCCTGAGATTTCAGTTGGCTAGGACATAAAAAAAAAGTCCGCTAGGTTGGAGGCCGAAAGTCAATGGGCCAGGTTCAATTTGCAAGGTTAAATTTTGACATGTAGGTCGTACACTAGTGTATAGGCAGAGTAGGAGGGAGGGAAACTGAAGGCTGGGTGCAATAGAGAAGATGCTCCCAGTTAGTGACAGTGGGGCAGGCCCATGCCCCACCAGAAGGAAAAGAGGGGGAAGGGACAGGAGTCTGGCTCCTCACTGCCAGGGAAGGGGAATAAGGGTACCCAGCAAGGGAGCAGGGTACTGATCGCCAAATAGCGCATAGGCAGCAAGGCTGCAGTTGGTCGAATCCGATGCGTTTCCTTTAAGTCCGGTGACATCGGTATCATGGTCGGGCCAAAGGTAGGACAATGTCCTGTCCAGAAGGCCACTCTGATCCCTTTCCACAGGTAAGTCCCAGATAGTGGTCGCTATGATGGATCTCCGATGACGCATGTGCAGCAGAGCTGCTATCTGAATCAGATAGCAGCTCTGCTGCACATGTTGTAAGAATCCAATAGTTTAGTCAATTTCGGTAAAGTGATGGATCTCCGATGACGCATGTGCAGCAGAGCTGCTATCTGAATCAGATAGCAGCTCTGCTGCACATGTTGTAAGAATCCAATAGTTTAGTCAATTTCGGTAAAGTTTTCTTTTTTTAGGAGTACAGGGTCCATTCCGAGTCTTAGTCTGGTCAAGGGATTCTGTCTTTCTTGGGAGAATATCCCATCCAGGTTGTTTATTGGGTTAAATGAGGTTTTCTTTGACGGTTTTGGGGTTTGAGGTCTAATCCGGGTTGTAGGCATTTTTCAGAGCTGCAATCATTCTTCGAAGAATGTCCAATTCTGGTTAATGGTCATTTTCTGTTAGAGGAACAGTGGCATGGAGAGTGCAACTGGTTCTAGTCACTTGCTTTGTTTGTTTGTTTGTTTGTTATTTAGGAGCATTAGCAACTAAGGCCACATTGCTCCGGGAATATGCGGTGGTCATTCCCTTGACCTTTCCGCATCCTCCGTATTTGGTGGTGACGGGCTCGAACCCCGGTCTAATCAAGAAGCGTGTGCTACGCACTGCTGCATCTTCCCACCTGGCTACGGAGACGTCTCCAGTCACTTGCTTGTTTGTCAGCGCATATCGGGTTCCTCTTCTCGCAAAGAGGTCCTGGGCGTATTTTGTGAGGGTTTTGTATTCATTGTGTGAGTCCAAGAGGTGATGCTCCTGGTCCTGGTCCTGTGGGATGTATGTCAATCTCGTGTAGAATAATCCCCGCGGATCTTCGTACCTTGGACACTGATACATAAGGTGTGACCAGCTCTCAACATCTCCGCAGGTTTTCAGCGCTGGCCATCAAGGAGCCCTAGCGTGGTGAGCTTGTCATTGAAGGGCCCATGGCCTGTTAGTAGAAAGGTGAGTGCCCATCCCGGCTGAAGCCAAGCCGGTGATTTTGGACCTTGTCAACGTGTGGTAAAAATGTCTTTGTGACCTCCCCCTTGGAGGCTTTCCACCTGTTCTGCCATTCTTGTTGGAAGTGTTTTTGTAGTCGCAGTTTTTCCGGCTCTTTCTGTTTGTCGGTTCGATTGTATATCCTTGGAATGTGATAGGGATCCCTTTGGAGTAGTACTAGTGTAATCCGCGTCGCACTGCCTCCAGGGCCAATGGGAGAACACCGACCAGCACCTTGAGGGCCTCCGTGCTGACTGTGTTGCAGGCTCGTGTCACTGTGATTAAGATTGCTCGATGGGTTGATTCTAGTGTTCTTCTATTGACAACCATAGTGGTCTTGTGATACCAAATAGCGGCCGCGCAGGTGATCATTGGAATAAAAGTGGTCCTGTAATACAACTTCAGGGCGCGTTTTTTGAGGCCCCAGTCGCGGCGCGTGATCCTTGCAACCATTCCAGAGTATTTCCTTATTTTGTTCCTTGTTTGAGTTGGGGCTGGAATTATAGGTTGGTGTCAAAAACGACACTAAGGATTTCATTTCAGTGACAAAGCTGATTGTGGTGCCATTTATTTTTATTTGGGGTATAGCCTTC
This sequence comes from Mastigoproctus giganteus, assembly GCF_048544385.1. Lineage (NCBI taxonomy): Eukaryota > Metazoa > Arthropoda > Arachnida > Uropygi > Thelyphonidae > Mastigoproctus > Mastigoproctus giganteus. The sequence continues at coordinate 173,367,303 of NC_143579.1, read as the reverse complement.
TGGCATTGAGGGTTCCTTTCAGTAGGATTGATTTGGGTTTCTCTGTTGATATTTGGAGAAAGTTATCCCCTGCCCACTTCTGTAGGCTTTTTAAGGCGTTGTTTGCTTGGTCCTCCAGATGAGCTCTTGAGTCTGCATTCACTGTAAGGATTAAGTCATCGGATGCTGTGAGTGCACTTCCCCCAGATTAAGACTATGTTCCAGAGCAGGAGGCCTAGGACGGACCCCTGCGGGCATCCTCGGTGTACTGTTCTGGTGATTCGGTGGTATCGTGTCACTACTTCTATAGCTCGTTGGGAGAGGCAAGTTTTAATGCTGTTGTATAAGTTGGCTGGGATTTTCGCTTGTCGGAGTCTGCCCAGGACGCTCGGCCATCAAATGGAGTCGAACGCTCCAGCAAAGTCCACTGTTATGGCCAGGAAGTATTTTTTCTGACATTCCTCAACAGCAACCAGAAGGTTGCTGTTGTCATCCACAGTTGATAGTCCAGGGCCTAAGGCCTCATGGTATCCACAGAGTAGTAGGGTTGAATTCGCTTGTGTAGTAGTCACTCCGGTAGTTTGCTCATGACTGTGAGGAGGGCGATAGGCCAGTAGAAGTTCGGTAGTTGTGGTTTCTTGCTGGGGTTCTTGAGAATCAGTTTTACAGTCGCCATTTTCCATTTCGAAAGGCTTTCCACGCTGATTTCTCGCTATCACTAAGGACACATTTGAACTTCGTCTTTGAAAAGTTGCCTTATTTGTGGACCAATGAAAACGCCTGCCTTAATTTTCTCTATAGTAAGTCTTTGGAATTTCTCTTGCAAGTATGTGAATGCAGGGCCGTTCACTTCCAAAGCCTTCGCCAAATTTTTCATGAGCCTCAGTTTGATGTGGAGTGGTGGAAGCAAAACTTTATTTGAATATGCCAGAGGTTCAAATGCTATATTCTTCATTCCAGGTGTTAATGATTTTTGTTGAGGCCAACTCCTCTTCTCGTAGTGCATATCCTTGGCACAACTATCCCACTCGCAGAGAAAGCAACAATACTTAGTTTAACCTTTCTGTAGTCCTAATAAAATGGCGATTACCTTTAAATCACCACATATCTTCCAACTTTACTTTCAGTAAATAATGAGGATGTTCTCTATGTTTGCGTATGGTTTTTTTTTCTTTTTGTGGGCAGCATACGCTAGAGGTATTGAAGGTAGCATATTTCCATTGTGTAATACGCCTTAAGGCTCGTAACACAGCCTTAAGGCTAACCTTAGACGCGTCTATAAATAGTCGGCATTCTTCGGGAACGTGCCTCATGTTCATTGCTGCCATTAGACCATCAACATCCTTACAAACAGTGACTTCACCTTCTGTTTGATAGAATTTGTCATAGTCTTTATTTCGAGTACGAAATGTCACTTTCATAGAATGATCTAGAAGATTCCACTGTTGTAACCTCGAGGCCAAAAGCTCTGCCTTGTTTTCTTCGGCAGTTCGAGATCCCTGGTGAGGTCATTAAGCTCACTTTCTGTGATCTTATGTGGTTCAGAAGGATAAAGATTTGGACACAATGGTGGATCCCTTGACGTGGACGGCTGCTGTACTTCGTGTATATCAAGTTGATATTCATCAATGTCTTCATCTTCATCACAGTGTACAGGAAAACGGTCGGATGGTTCAGGAATAGGTAGTACTTCGCCGTGAGGCACGGGACGAATTTCATATGGTATATTTGGGTACATCACTGTCCACATTTTTTTCATTGTCATCCCTTTTCTAATAGGAGGCACCATACAGAAGTAACAGTTTGTGTCATGATTTGTTGGCTCCATCCATGTCATTGGCACTGCGAAAGGCATAAAACGTCCCTTTCGATTCTTGTCCTGATTGCCTACTTTACACCCAAAAGTATAAGTAGGCCTTTTTTATGGCTCGATTTAAGGGACGCTTTCTTGAAGTTAAGTACGTAACACATACGCATAACAGAAGTAATACGCATAACAGAAGTATTAACACATAACAGAAGTAATCCGGACTATTTACACAATTACGGGACATATTAATCTTACACGACACAAATAATTTCACCGAGAACAAATCACCCAGTACCTAGACGTATTCGAGGATTACGGCAACAGAGTTGAAGATGCATTTGACGCGACAACAACTTATCACGTGATGCAGAGCGAGGCGGCAGTTGCGAATCACATGATAAGAGCGTTTTGGTACTGAAACCGGTGTTGCCATGCGTTTTGCCGAGAGCCGTAGTTGATAATGCAGAGTAACTCGCGAATATGAAACCCCAACTGTAATTCGAAAACAAGAACCAATCGACAAATTTTAATGTGATTTTCGTGTCCAGCAGCATAAAATTAGTCAAAATTGGGTATTTTCTCTTTCGTAACATTTAACGTGAAACGTTGACCAGTTTAATTAAGCGTTTTGAAGTGCTACCAGTCTCCTTAGGAGTGAAAAACTACGTTCAGCTGGAAGAGGAGATAATGTTACACGTTTTAAGCAGCTCTGGATCCTGAACTAAAAATATCCAAAACTTCAGTAAAATGAATTTTAAAAGATTCAAGAGACAAGGTTTACATTCTAAAATTGCGTCATGCACTTAATGAGCATGGTTGAATTTGGAAAACTGTATTTGGAAAAATGAAAGTTGGACACGTTAACAGAATTGTGTTTATTGGGCCACGGAGGATCCTGATGTCCATATTGAAAAGGAAGTAAAGTCTTCAGTTTACTGTCGTTTGGACTGAATTTGCTCTAGAGGTGTTGTTAAATGTTACTTCAAACAGCTATTTTTCAATGTTACATGATTTCTCGTATCTTAAAATTGAAGGAAAAAAAATCTCTTTTTTCATACAGAATGGTGCTCCTCTCCCTTTTTTTTCATGGAAATTAGGAAATTCGTAAATGAAAAATTACTAAACAAGTAGATCTAACATCATGGCCGTATCGTTTGGCTGCCCAGATCACCAGATTGTTTTTATTTGAGGCTATTCAAAAGTCCATATCTGAAACGAACTGTAGCGAACTAAAAACAATGATAATAAAAAAAACTGAACTGGCTAATGTGTTACATTCGAAATTTTGAAAATATGTGCTTAACGCATTGAAGCTAAACAACACCCTTTTGAAGTTTTACATACCTTTTTATATTTTAATATTTTTTTCTTGTTTGTTAAATCACAAAAAAAAGTTTGGTTTCTATACTTTTACAAAATACTAAATAAAATAAAAGTGCGCTACGATACAGTATTTAGTATATTGTTTCTGTTTTTTTTTATAGCTACGTGCTGTAATTTTTATATGGATAAATGTACCTTCAAATATATTTTATTTTTTATCTTACCATTACCTGTGTTATTTTATTTTATTTTTTGACTGCTTTTCCTGTATTGCTGTTTGTTTCTGTCTTACCGGCTGTTAGAATTATGCTTTCCTGGATGTGAAAATAAACTGATCCCCACTGAATCAAATCACTACACGAGTCCCGGTGAACATAACAAATCTATATTTATATTATTACGTTATAGTTTACCTTTAGAATTTTACGTCAAATACAGTGCATTGGAGAAAATTACTTACTTTGTGGTTTTATTTTGTCACGCCTCAATAACTTTATAACGATTTCTTTCATTTTGAAGGTAATGGTGAAGACTATAAAATTCCACTTCGGACAATTATCAAATCACTATTTGATCGCATAATTTTCAATTAGTTGGCGACGAAACATTTTCTTCTGATTTTTGACATGTAGCTTTACTTTTATCGTTTGCTGTTATTCCAGTCCTTTTGCACTTTATTAAAATCTTTTCTTTCCTTTATTCTAGGTTCTGAAAAGACGAAGAATGGCATTCCAAAAGAATTATCGCCGAAGCAACTTTTCACTTGCCATCAAATTCAGCTTAATGGATTCACTAAAACGACTTCCACATTCAGTAATTATGCACGCTGCCGGAAAAGAGCTCTTTCATTTCGGATGCTTATTATTTATAGCAGTAGCCTTACAGGAAAGCAATGAGAAATAAGAAAGAAGACTTCGACTTTCGGAATCGCAAGTTGCATAGTGTTTTACACGACAGCCTTAGTCAGTGCCCGAGTTATTACGCCTTATGTCTACTCTTTAAGCCTTTACTTTCGTACAGTGCACTTTATGGACCGTAGCCAGTTTTTAAGTTCTGCTGTATGACAAGTATGCCAACGCGAAATGGATGCAGCAAGGAAAGCAAAAAGCTGTGATTTTGGAAAGCCGAATTTGTATAACTGGTGAATCTCTCTCTCTCTCTCTTGATTAGTTTCGTGTGTGAAGAATGAATCGATTACAGTAAATACTTGGTTCCGGACATTGCCTTAATTTTTAGATACATATTTCACCAAGAAAAATGTGGATAATGCTACCCGTCATCATTTTGTACTGTCCTAGAACAGAAGGAACTGTCTAGCTGATTTTATTTTTGTAAATGCCTTTGGGCAAGGATGAGGTATGGTTAAAAAGAATCCCCGTCATGCACATGGTGAAACTGGTAGTATTAGGTGCTCCTGCTGTAGGCAAGTCTTCCATCATCCATCAGTTTGTGTGGAACGAGTTTACGGATGAATACCTTCCTACAGAAACTAAAGAAACATTTTTCCCATCGGTAATTTTTAACGAACATCTGTATGAATTGAGAATTGTTGACCTGCCAGTAATTCCCTACTTCCCTTCTAATTCATTTCTGGAGTGGAGCGACTTCCGTAACTATGGACTGCGGAGTGCATCTGCCTATATTCTTATCTTCGACCTCAATTCGCCGGAAACTTTTCAGTACGTCAAAACAATTCGTGACCAGATGTATGAAAGTCGTAATATGCACAATGTTCCTGTGATTGTTGTGGGAAACAAGCACGACCTGTGTGAATCCCGAGACCGTCGAGAAGTAGCAAATCTTGTGAAGAAGCACTGGAAGTGCGGTTATGTAGAATGTTCTGCTAAATACAACTGGCATATCGTACTTCTTTTCAAAGAAGTCATGAGATCCATCGACTACGTAGATTACGGCCAGAAACCATCTTGTTATGCTCCTAGTAGGTATGAGGGATTACATGGCAACAGGGAAAGAAGCAAATGTGTCATTATGTGAAACGCACAAAAAATAAAACTAACAGTAGTTTAATTTTTTTTTATAAGTAAAATAATTTGTTTCGTTTTGTACAGATATTAGAAATTCTGATTCATTCTTTGATACCTTCTGTTATTTTGTAAATATACACTTGTGTAGAAGTTTCCTACTGATTCGTAAAATAGGAAATAACTTACTAGTTCTTTCGCTGCGTGCTAGTTATAGACATTAGATAGAACTATGTGGAATGAATTACTCTTGCCAGAAGTGCTGTCTCAATGGGAACACAACTTTCTTACATTGTAGATGTGTTCAGTAAACCTTGGTCGATTCAGTAGTTTTGTGGTTTATAATTTAATAAGATATATTAAGTTCATGAATACAACCCTTACCGTAATAAAATCCTGTTATCATCATAAAAAAAATAATAAATAAATAAAAAGAAAATAAAAAGCTCAACCGAAATGGAATGGAAGAATATTTAATAATCCAAATTGCTATCTTCTGCTAATACGCTATTTGACGTTATTTTTAAAAAGACTACATAACGAATTAGGTTCAATTTAGTCTTCACTGAATATCTTAAAGTCTGTGACTAAACCTTAACCTTACTAAACAATACTAAACTTTAAATTTAGTATGTGACTCCATACCTTAAATTTAGAATGTGACTGAATTTTTATTTTTATACATTTTTAGACATCTTAAGTTTAGTATGTGACTGGGTTTTCATATGTTTTACATCTTTAATTTAATCTGTGATTCTATATTTTAAATATAGTCTGCGACTGGATTTTCACAGTTATTATTATTATTATTATTATTAGCCATATGGTGCAAGGAAGCCAGAGGCTTATGCTGCACCAGCCAAAAAAAAATTCCCGAATTACCCTGAGAGAGAGAGAGAGAGAGAGAGAGAGAGAGAGAGAGAGAGAGAGAGAGAGAGAGAGAGAGAGAGAGAGAGAATCAGAAGTAGAAAGGAATCACCAAGAAAGAGAAGAATGATGATATCCAGCTCAGGACCCCTGGGTGTGCCAAGCCCATACTCACTAAATGTGAGCCCCCGGGGTTATGTCGGCATGAAGGCAGTCCCCCTCTAATATGAGAGGTGAATACTATTTTAACTAAAAAAATTAATTCGAGACATGGAATCTTGTCATTTAATGAATTAACCTCAATAGTTGTTCGGTATCTCTCATAAGACTTATCCACTCTACCAAACTAGTTTTCTATTAAATTCTATTTTCTATTAAATTTCTATTAAATTCTATTTTTGGTAATATGAAATGGATTAAAAGCAGCGGAATATTAAAAATACTTTGATTGTACCTTACATAATATGGCTGCTTTATTTGTCTTTCATCTTTCAGATACAAGAAATGGACTGTTTCATTTTTAAAACAAAGGCTTCACTACTTGACGAAGTTCCTTTTAATCTTTATTCGAGATGTTACAGACGAGTTTTAGTAGTTGGGCTTGATGTGAGATGCACTCGAGACTATCTTCTAATAGATTTGAGCATGTGGTGTCTTCGAGGTAAGTTGGTTACACTCCATGGGCTGTGGGACCATGAGGAAACAGTGGAAGCAACTTGGATGTAACGTGGATATATAAGGGCATATAGAGGAAGTAGACCACCTCTGTAATTGGAGGAATGTCACTTTCAAGTACAAATTCATTGGGAAGATGTCACTTAGGAAAATGTAAGAGGTCATCAATTTTAAATAGGGTATTTTTTGTGTCTGAGAAAATATTAGTGCTGAGTCCAGCAGTTGAAAGATTGCAACTTGCGAATTGATGCTTTGTGAGATAAATTTCCTAATTTTTTTTGAAAGAACCGAGGTATTTCAGGTATTGCATTGTTTCTCGAAAGTGCTGAGGGTTTGGCATTTCGAGTTCACAGGCTGTCATAAAATAACTATGCATTTGCATGGTTGTAGTCCACACGAGCATTGCTAGGTTTAGAACCATGTGTCTATTGCAAATAATCTAAATTTAATGTTAATAACTTATTGTGAACAAATGAAATTGGAGATAGAGGAGGGAGGGACCCATTATGTTAATGAGGTCGGCACGATTCTCGTATTGCTGAAATATTCTGAACTTGGTTTTAAAAGAAAATGTCGGTCATTTTGAATTTATGTGCTTTAAAACTGGAAAACCTCATCCCTGGAGAGTAATGGTTAATTACAGAGGTCGCATTCCAGGTGGATGGCAATGCCAGTTAAAAGCAAGACAATAAATAAATGATCTATATTGTACACAGGAAAATTTTTTTGCGTTTCCATCACGGCAAATAGTGCAAAGAGTTTTACAATGTTCTGAGAAAATAATTACAAATGGATGTGACATAAATTAGACACAAAAATTACACTAATTTGAATCGGATTAAAGCAATAATACGATAAAGATTAAGAAAAATTATGTTATAAAATATTCGTTTTTTTTTTTCTCATAGAGAAGGACTAATAAATAGCTAAAATTCTCAAGAAAATTTTTTATAGTGGTAATATTAGATATTGATGGGAATTTACAGTTCCAGAGCTAGTATCTTCTTGAGCTACAATAGTGACTACATTAAAAAAAACAGCTTGACCTTATTCGAAATCTGATTTGTGTAATACATTCCTGATTAGAAACTATCTTTTTTTTTTTTTTTTTTTTTTTTACTGGCTTTTATTTGAATGATTTTAAAAGGCGGGGTTTCCAAAGGTTAAGGCAGGGACTACCTAATACAATAAAAAAAAAAAAAAAAGTTCCAGGATAGCATATATATAACAGGTGGACGAATTCGGTGACATGTAGATGGAACAGAATGGGGCAAGAAACGGACCAAGATTGGGCCACAAGAGATGCGATAAAAAAAAAAAAAAAAAAAACTCTCATATTAGGGTCACCCGATAACGAACTGATCTACACATGTGTATGTGTAATATATCTATAAATTGCGTGTGTTCTCTGGTCAATATGCTTGTTTTGTTGGACGTAAAAACTCCAGTTTCTGGGAGGGGAGTCTTTGCTATCCACGCCTGAGACTGACCAACTCAGTCACGGAATGAAAAAAGCCCATAAAAGTTCTCGCTTCATTGACTGGATTTGAACCCAGGCTTTATCACTCGGTGTGGGTAGGACGGTGTTTATAACCACTGTGGTCCCCGCGTAAACAAGAAATTCAATAGCAAGCTGTCACATAGCAGGCGTATCCATTCGCCAAATAACAAAGTGCGACACCTAAAACCAATTGAAAATATCCTACGCCAATGAATGACAAGTAACGCGATCATTCGTCCCAACTCAGGTAGACCACCATTAATTATCATTTCATCCCCCCACACAGCATGTTATTTGAAACTGGTTCTAGATTTCAAAGGCGCCCTTAATGAGCTGACTTTATAGGGAATTGAAGATCTGGAGTAAGCGTAAGTGAATATCTAGAGTAAGTGCAATGGACGTGAGATAGCATTAGATACCCCAGCTGAAGTTGCAGTTGACCTCAACAGTTACTTTGCATCGATATTTACAGAAGAAAAATCCTTTACGTCAATGAGAAATTATGGGAGTGAAGTTCAAAAAATGTAATTAATAATGTTGAAATTTCACATGTTTATTTAATAAAAATAACTTTCGAGCCTACAGGCCAGTAAGGCTCCTTGGGGGTGATGACATATACCCTAAATCTTAAGAGAGGAGGCAAGTGAGTGCATTGAACCATTGAGGCTAATTATGCGAGCATAATTAGCCTCAACAGAGTGATTCCGTTGGATTTGAAAAGTGCCAATGTGTCTCCAATACGTAAGGGCGGTTCTAAGAGGGAAGTAGGAAATTACCGGCCTGTTAGTCTAACTACTGTAGTAAGGAAAATCATGGAGACGATGATCAAAGTTGGAATTCAGGATCATTTAGATAGAAATGGAATTCTGAAGGATACTCAGCATAGTTTTGTAAAGGGAAAATCATGTTTAACTAATCTGGTTAGCTATTTTGACAGGTTCACTCAAGAGCTGGACTTTGGGAATAATTTCGACATTGTTTATTTGGACTTCAGCAAAGCATTTGACTCAGTCCCACATGAGAGATTACTTTATAAGCTGGAACAGGATAGAATCGCAGGAAAAATCCTTAGATGGATAGCTGGATGGCTTCAGGGCAGGAGGCAGAAGGTTGTGATAAATTGTTATTCTTCAGATTGGGTTGATGTAACAAGCGGGGTTCTCCAAGGATCAGTATTAGGACCACTGTTGTTTTTGATTTTCATAAATGACATCGATGAAGGGATAGAGGGCGTGATGTATAAATTTGCAGATGATGTAAAGATTGTTAGAGTAGTTAATCATCGCCGCCAAGCAGGGCTTCTCAGAATGACCTACACAGACTTCAGGGATGGTCAGAAAAATGGCAGGCAGCTATGCTTTAATCCAGCAAAGTGTAAAGTATTGCACCTGGGGAACAGTAACCCCAAAATAATTTATATACTTGGCAGAGTTCAACTAAAGCCGGTAGTGGAGGAAAGGGACTTGGGTTTACGATACAGTCAGTAAGTTCTCTGAGCATTGTAGACAGGTTGCAAGGAGGGTTTGCGCGTGTAGCACAGTGTCAGCGTCACCGTCCTCCCAACACCGGGAGGAAAAGGCCCGGGTTCGAATCCCGTCGATGACGCGCGAGTAACTTTAATGGGCCTTTTTCACTCCGTAACTGAGTTAGTCGGTCTCAGGAGTAGATAGCAAGGTTTTTCCCTCAGAAACTAGGGTTTTTCGTCGAGCAAAACAGACAAATCGACCATAGAACACACGCAATTAACAGACATAAGACACACAGCACGGCAGATGAATTTAATTATTCACGTGGCCTAAATATAATAGTTTGGTTTTTTTTTTTTTTTTTAGGTTGCAAGGAGGGCCTATGGTGTCCTATCGATGATGTATCGAACAATTGCTAGTAGAGATAAGGACGTCATAATCCCATTGTATAAGGCTATTGTTAGACTACACTTGGAATACTGTGTTCAAGTATGGAGACCGCACTAAAGAATGACATTTTGCTTCTTGAAAGGGTCCAGAGATGGGTAACTCGCCTGGTGAGATCGGCAAAAGGCCGTCCATATGAGGAAAGGCTTCGAATATGTGGGTTGCAGAGCTTGAAAACTAGGCACCTTAGAGCAGACTTGATTGAGGTGTTTAAGGCTCTGAGAGGCATAAGCAAAATGAATGAGGACGAAATTTTCACGGTTATAAATGAATCTAGAGCAAGGGGCCATAATTTCAAGTTACGGAGGAAGATGTTTAGACTGAATTGTAGGAAGTTTTATTTTAGCCAACGAGTTATAAATTACTGGAATAAGTTGCCTACATGGGTGGTAGAGGCCGACAGTTTGTGGAAGTTCAAAGGTCAGCTGGATAATTAATTACCTACGGGAGGAGGAAAACGCTTAATTTGTCCATTTCCTTTTCTCTTATTTATTAATTATTATTATTATTATTATTATTATTTTATTCTTATCATTTTATTATTTTTTTATTATTTTTTTATTATTGTTATTTATTTATTTTTTATTATTATTATTTTATTTTTATTTTTATTATTATTTTATTTTATTTTATTTTTTGGCTGGTGCAGCATAAGCCATAGGCTTCCTTGCACCATATGGCCATTGCAAAAAAAAAAAAAAAATTGTATAGGCGATTGAAGGTCATTCTTTAGCTCCCTCTCTCTCATTCCAGATACCTTTCACCACAAAATTTATGGTACTAGCTGCTTACGTAAACAACGCTTTTCTTAGACAAACGGTTTGTTAATGAGAATGGGGTGGAATTGCAGTGTGAATACGTCGCGGAATAGCTAATGAATGACCTTAACCCATCTGTAGAAATTATTTTTACTATAGAACGAAATTTCGTAGTTCAAGCAGAGAACTGGGAGAGTTACAGCAAGCCTCCATATACTAAAAACTTGTAGAAAGCTTTTATATATAAAAAAGAATGTTCTCGAATGAATATGTCTCCAGAATAACTACTTTTTGTTTTGTGTCAATATCCAGATAACCATGAGATAACTTTATCCTGTAAAATTGCAGATATCGATTTCTAAATGGGCTTCTTAACCAGTAATTCGCTTGAAGAAAGATACCACTATGAATCCTAAACGTAACCTTGGAAAGTTTTAGTGATTGAGAGTATTGGGAAGAATACTAGTAGTAAATTAATAAGAGGAGTTTACCTCAATATAGTACGTGGAACACTTCCGTATGATACCCTCCAGAAATTAAAACGGATTACTAATATTTTTATCAACGTAGAACATATTGAGTATTACAGCTCTGATTCATACTATCTGGGAAGAATACTGTACCTTGCAAGTATAATTCAGTTACTCTAAAATTTAAATTCACGTATATTAAATGTCTCCTCTTTCTGAGAACTTTTAAAGCTCCGACGCAATATCCTTTAATCTAAAATTTTTATAAAGATCATTACAAAATGAAAGGTGCAGCGCTAATTCTTATTAAAAGCTGTATTTTGCTACCTAAACATTCTATTAACTCATTTTGGATAGTGGGACTTAAATAAGTTACTGAACCAGATGGCTTATTAACAATTTGTTTCATTACGTCATCATAGTAGGAAAGTAAATGGACTTGCGATAAAAAAAAATTGCCGTTGTAATCTTCCAAAATGCTAAAGAATTTTTAGCCAGCGTAAGCGTTATCCGAAATAACCGTTCTAGTACTATTTTCCAAAATGAGGATCTGTATCTTATTTTTTCCTCAAGATCTTTATCAATCGTTGCGTGCTTTTGCCACATTTCATGTATATCACATGCCTCGATATGATGTTGAGAAACACTCATGCGAAAAGATAGATTTTTTCCAATCTCGTAGTCCGGAACGCCACTGATTTTACATTTTGAAAACATCCACGGTGTTTTCCACCGTACGGTGTTTTCCACCGTAGGAGGAAAACATCCTCCTACGGTGCCTAGTTGCTAAACTCTGTAGACTATATATTCTAAGTCATTCCTCATAGTGACAATGCTTAGCGCTTTTCACCAATCGATTCGCCTTTTTATGCACCGTCTCTAGAATCTCTATATCTTTCTTTGGATGTGGCCTCCAGACCTGTTCTAACTGTGGTCGCATCATCGTCTTATAGGAAGAACGGCGCATTATGTCCTTGTTGCCCTTGAGCTCTAAGTCCCATAAACAAAGAGATGGAGAAAACAATGACCTTTTTCTATCTACTTTTAACTTTCTGATAAATCATAGACAGAACAGATAGATAATTTCTTTATAAAACATAGTAATGAATTATGTCCAGAAGAAGGTAAAGAAAAGACCAGTATTGAATCGGAAAATGTGGAAAAGAATGCTGCTGATGACCCTGCTTGATTTATTTGATCCGCAGATATATTACATCAGCAGCATTCTTTTCCACATTTTCCGATTCAATACTGGTCTTTTCTTTACCTTCTTCTGGACATAATTCATTACTATGTTTTATAAAGAAATTATCTAATTTAGGTAATTTATTGACTGCTTGTTCTTTTGCTTTCTTCATTGTTCTTTTTTTTGGGCTCCAATCTTTCACTTTTTCTTTTCATCCATTTTTAACTAAAATTTTTATTAATTTAATTTTAAATTTTACATTTTAAATATAAATAGCAATAATAAACAAATACATTTTTGTATGTCAATTGCTGTTTTGATAATGACTTGAACTTGAACAAACTTGAATTGAAATTAATCAACTAACAACTTTTGATGGCCAAATGTTCGTATACGTGGGGCCTATCCCCCCTGTTCTCCTGTCAAGTTGGGGAATCCCGAACACCATGCGATATGACGCATACACATGCAGTAACCGAACTGGTGTCTGATCACTGTACAAAGTTGCATTTGTAAAAGCAAAATAAAGACTGATGCCGCCGGGGTTTGTTAAGTTTTGGCGATAAGATATAAGAAGAATTCCTTCCTTATTCTAGACGTATCACATTATCGAAGGGCTCAGTGAAAAAATATTTTCATTACATGTTGCGTCTGTCTATAGGCTCTAGCATAGTATGGGCGGCCCCTACTTGCATCTGTTTATGGGCCCTGGTGAAGTAGAGCCCCGGTCTTTGCCTACTTTTGCTATACGGTAGCTATGCCCCCGGCTATACATGTAATTAAATAACGCTTGCCTACGCACACACTTTATTAGTGTGCGCCCATACGCATGAAGAGCCAGTGAGAGAAACCCCTTCCCCCAACTTGAATGCTGTTCCGAATGAGGCGTCTGTTCAGTGCGACTTGCCGGCCAGTGTGTTCAGTTCTTGAATTTTGCGTTTTTTTTTTTTTTTTTTCTTTCTGGTATCTAATACTGTGAAAATCACTAAAATAGAACCAGTAGATTTCGGAATAAGTATTTATCACCTAATGTTATGCGAGAGAGAGAGAGAGAGAGAGAGAGAGAGAGATAAATTATTTTGTTTCATTTATCATAAATATTTAGTATAGTACAGTATATTAGAATTGTGACGTCCGGTGATGCAGAGAAACAATCGTTTCGCACAAACAAAAAAGATACGTAGCTCTTCCTTGAATTTTGCCAAATTCTCTCCGTGGAGAATAAGAATAAGTTTCTTGCTGGCAACTTATTCCAACTTTCAAAAAATCGCTGCGCAAAGGTAAACTTCACAAGATCAAGTTTACTATTACTCCCTAAGATTTTATATTTGTGTCCTCTGCTCTTATCTCACTCACCAGGAGAATATTCCTCACCTTTCATGGCCTTATACATCTCAGTCAAATTCCTCCTACGGTGCCTAGTTGCTAAACTCTGTAGACTATATATTCTAAGTCATTCCTCATAGTGACAATGCTTAGCGCTTTTCACCAATCGATTCGCCTTTTTATGCACCGTCTCTAGAATCTCTATATCTTTCTTTGGATGTGGCCTCCAGACCTGTTCTAACTGTGGTCGCATCATCGTCTTATAGGAAGAACGGCGCATTATGTCCTTGTTGCCCTTGAGCTCTAAGTCCCATAAACAAAGAGATGGAGAAAACAATGACCTTTTTCTATCTACTTTTAACTTTCTGATAAATCATAGACAGAACACCATGTAACCTTCTCACCTAAAAAAAAAAACAAAACAAACTATTACTTTTAGGCCATCCGAATAATTAAATTCATCTGCCGTGCTGTGTGTCTTATGACTGTTAATTGCAGCGCCTCCGTAGCCAGGTGGGAAGGAGCAGCAGTGCGTAGCACACGCTTCTTGATTAGACCGGGGTTCGAGCCCGTCACCACCAAATACGGAGGATGCGGAAAGGTAAGGGAATGACCACCGCATATCCCGGAGCAATGCTCCGCATATCCCGGAGCAATGCTCCTGCTAATGCTCCTAAAAAAAACCAAATAACAATGACTGTTAATTGCGTGTGTTCTATGGTCGATTAGGCCTCTGTAGCCAAGTGGTCAGTAGTGGGAGTGCAGTAGCACACGCTCTTTGAATAGACCGGGGTTCAAGCCCCCTGACTGCTAAATACGGTTGATCTGCCAAACCGCACTGGACCAGTGTGGCAGATTATGGTCCATTTCCCTCAACATGAATTGCTGAGGACACTTTCATCCTGCAGTGGGTTGATAATAGCTGCAGTTTACCTTTACCTATGGGTGATTTGTCTGTTTTGCTTTACGAAAAACCCCAGTTTCTGGGGGAAAAACTTTGCTATCTACGCCTGAGACCGACTAACTCAGCCACTGAGTGAAAAAAGCCCATTAAAGTTCCTCGCATCATCGACGGGATTCGAACCTGGGCCTTTTCCACTCGGTGTGGGGAGGACGGTGACGTTACCATTGTGCTACCCGCGCAGCACTTCCTTCTGAAGCAGCATAGTCTGGTTTCGATCGTTAAGCATCCTCGCAACCTCTAAAACGTCAGCAAGGTTTGACAGCTTCCCCTATGTTCCATCGCCAATATCATTTAGGAAGATAAGAAACAAGAGAGCTCAGAGGACGGATCCCTGAGGCACTCCGCTTGCTACTCCAGTCTACTCTGAAGAATACCCATTTATGGCCAACTTTACTGTACTTCAAGCAACCTGTAATCCACTGATTACCCCTGCTACCTCGACCTGCTCTAATTTATTATAGCTTCTCAATCCAGATATATAATAACAAAAGTTGTTTCTTGCATCCAGTTTCTTTGTAGTCTCGTCAGAGTAATTTCCTAAAGTTGTAAGGCAAAGGTCTTCACTTCACGAAATGATGGTAAGACCCATTTAAGATACCATTCTTGTAGATTAGGTCAGTATCGCATTTTTAACCATAGATTCCTTAATCATACCAAGCACAGAAGTCAAACTTTTATTAATGGTTGGATGCACTCAGATCTTGCTTCTTTCAGTACAACTGGATATATATTATCCATCCCAAGAGTTTTACACTCTCTTAGCATAGCTTTTCAGACAGGCGCTTCTGTGATACCTTTATGGTCACCTATTTTACAAAAAAAAAAAAAAAAACTAAACTATTATATTAGGGTCACCTGGAAAGTTACTTGCAACTACCCATGTGTATTGTGTCTGTAAATTGCGTGTGTTCTCTGGTCGATTTGTCTGCCTTGCTGGACAAAAAAACTCCAATTTTTCTAGGGAGACCTTGCTATCTACGCCTGCATAGCCACGGGGTGAAAAAAGCCCATAAAAGTTCCTCTCGTCATCAAAGGGATTCGAACCCGGGCCTTTTCCACACGGTGTACAGAGGACGTGACGATATCATTGTGCTACCACACGCAAAATGTAAAATACGCAAACACGTATTTTACAAAGGTTGAACTCGGCTTCACTATCTTCTATTGGCACTAATGGCTTCAATAGTAAAGGGAGGTGGAAAATACCTATTCAACTCTGCCGCCATTTCGACAATTGCTATTATTCCACGATTCTGATCTTGCAAGGGGCCTATTGAATTTACTCTCTGCTTAATTGTAATTATATATGAGAACTCTGTTCCCCTATACTTAGGTTTCTACAGCAGCGAATTTTCATACTCAGCTTTTGCAAGTCTTACCCTCCTCAGTTTATTGCATAAGTTTTCTTATTTATTATCTTATAGTTATAAAATAAACCATGATAAAACACATTACATATTAATTAGGTGCCTCCGTAGCCAGGTGGGTAGGAGTGGCAGTGCGTTGCACACGCTTCTTCCTTAGACCGGGGTTCGAGCCCGTGACCACCAAATACGGAGGATACGGAAAGGTCGGAGAATGACCACCGCATATCCCCAGAGCAATATGGCCTTAGTTGCTAATGCTCCTAAATAACAAACAAACATTAATTGTAGTTTATTAATTAAGGCTTTATTGCATATTTACTTATAAGAGTTAGTTATTGCATGAGGCGGTGTCACGAGATAGCTTGTAACTGTCATTTATCTTTGATGATAGCTCTTCAACATAACCTTAGCTTAATCCTTAACTAAAAATTTATTATAAGTTCTGTTAAGTACAAAGAGATGTAGAATAAAAATCAAAAAAAGAGTGTGTTTGTACCATAATTTCTCTCTCTTTGCATTGATGTCTTGCCACTAAATTATGCATTTGGAAGAGATAATCCAATTATTTTCCACAAAATGTGGGACAAGGTGATCGTAGCCACTGTCTCGGATAACCCAGCATTGATGTCTTGCCACTAAATTATGCATTTGGAAGAGATAATCCAATTATTTTCCACAAAATGTGGGACAAGGTGATCGTAGCCACTGTCTCGGATAACCCAGTATCCCGGGAAATCCAGGAAGAAATTCTAACTGTATTGTTTGCAGTCACGTGATAATTATAATTATTTAATGGCAAATTTAACTAATGCTGTTTCTATGCTGTTGCAGAATAACTAAATCATCAGAGAAACAAAATATTTTTTGGGAGTGCATTATGCAAGGAATGTGTTACTAAGTATTGTCAAACTCGTGGAAAAACGTAACTGTTTTTTATCATAACGCATAGGCAATTTGTGTGGAAATACCACTAATTTCACAGGGAGCAGAGACTAGTTTAAAGATATTCTAGAGCAGATATCAAAAACTGAATTGGAAATGTATCATGACCATTACAAGCTTGACGTAGCCGAGTGGTCAGGACCAAAGTGCAGTAACAAGCACTCTTTGAGTGAATCGGGATTCAAACCCGTGACTGCTAAATACGATTAACGTTTGTATTGATGATTTTAAACTCTACTGACTTGGTGGTCGTGCCGGAGTACAAACAAGACCATTGCCATATGCGTAGAAATCGGCCTCCATCTCAAAGTGGGCCTTAGAATTGAGCGATTGATTGCCCAGGACGCCGAACATGTAGGGTGGCATTTGGGTTTGGCACTTTAGGAGCTATTTCGTTGTCTACCTATCTGATTTCATTAAACCTTGCAATAGTGTTAGTCTCTCCCCCCCCCCCTTTTAATTACATATATACCTTTGGATCACAGTTTTTAAATATGCAGCGTTATCCAATTAAATTGCAACCAGGTTGAGTTCTGCATTATATGTTTTATTAAATAAATAAAAAATATATATTAAAAAAACCCCAAATTATTTTCGGAAAAGAATTCAAATCACACAGCATAATAATTAATGCTGTACTACTGATCACTTGTGGTCACAATAAAGATGCCTTCTGCAACCTGTTTAAAAATATCTCACTTCAGGATATTCTATTGCCATAGTTGCCTCGTTGCCTCACTTCGACCAATGGGTAGCGTTGTACGAAAAATGGATAACTGTATATATCCATTGTGCTGCTACTTTATTAGGTACACTTACCTAGCAGCGTGTTGAGCCTCCTTTAGCCTTCAAAACAGCCCGTATTCGTCTAGGCATGGATTGAACAAGATGCTGAAAACGTTGTGCAGGAATGGAGACATGAGTGTGTCACGCAGTTCCTTGAGATTCGACGGAGGTGTAAGCCTGCAGCGAACAGCCTTTTCCAGCTCATACCAAAGATGTTTAATAGGATTGAGATCCGTAGCAAAGATGTTTAATAGGATTGAGATCCGTAGCAAAGATGTTTAATAGGAATGAGATCCGATTGAGGCCATTGCAGCAAAGAAAAGTCATTGTCATGTTCCTGGAACCGTTCCATAGTGATTCGGGCTTTGCGCACCGGCGCATTATCCTGCTGGAAGTAATCATCTAATGATAAACTGTCAACATGAACGGATGCACTTGGCCAGCAACGATGTTTAGTACGATGTGGCATTCAGACGTAGATCTATGGGTATCAATGGACCCAACGTGTGGCAAGAAAGCATTCCCCACACCATAACACTGCCCCCACCACCTTGCATAATAGTCGTCAGACATGACGGGTTCATGGATTCATGTTGTTTTCGTCAAATTCTGAGCCTTCCATCAACATGATGCACTAGGAACTTCGACTCGTCAGACCAAGCAACTGTTTTCAAATCCTCGATAGTCCAGTGGTGGTGTTGCTGTGCCCACAGGAGGCGTGCTCTCTTGTTCTTCATTGATAAAAAAGGTACGCGATGTGGCCATCGGCTGTTGTAGCCCATTCGCGACAAAGTGCGACTAGTGGTCCGTTGCGATATTTTGTTCTGTGCATCAAAGTTGTATTCTGACGTGATGTGCGACATTGTGGTCCGTCTGTTTGCTTGCACAATTCTAGCCATCCTCTTTGACTTCGCTGATGAACAAGCGATTTTCTTCCACAGGAGTGCCGTAGAGAGGATGTTTTCTGTTCGTTGCACCATTCTCGATACACCCTTGAAACTGTGGTGCGTGAAAAGTTCAGGAGATCTGCCGTTTCAGAGATGCTTTGTCCAGCACGTCTTCCACCTACTACAATGCTACGTTCGAAGTCCGTTAGATCACTTCTTTTCCCCATTCTTGCTACGTTTTGTACGCTTAACTGATACTAGAAAGATTGTTCTGCTGCTTTATATCTACAACTGTGGTCATGTGGCTTGCAACGTTGTGGGACAAACCATTTGTGTGCACAGCAGGGGTGTACCTAATAAAGTGGCAGCAGAGTGTATTTATTTACATGTTCCCATAAGGTAGATAGATAGAGAGAGAGAAAATCCTTTTAATGCAGGGCTGATGGGATACATTAGCACAGGCGTTCGAGTCAAGCCCGCTCGAGGCTGCCAAATGTGATGTTCTATTCCCGCTAACTGGCCCTGTGGAAAACCACATTCACAAAAAATTACAAAGGCGCTGCTATAGTAATAGTCTGCCAAAAACAGTCACAGTGAACCTGTAAAGCCTTCTAACCACCTTGAATGCTAGAAGAGTATATAGATTTGTCTTTTTTTTAAAATTCAGTCTTTCAACTCTGCTTGGGAAGAAGGAGCCAGGGCTCCGTTCTGGCGAGTGGGATTTTTTGGAACTTATTTTCACATCGCGGCCCAGTTGGACTTGTAAGAGGGTTGCGTAATTTTTTCCCCCCAAAACTCTGGAAATAGTCAAAAAGCGACCATGGAATACACTCAATATGTAATCATCATCATCATCTTATTTGCTTCTCATCATCATCTTATTTGCTTCTAGTAAACTGCAGACACAAAACTAAATCAATCAACTTAGCAATTCAAAAGCAACTTTATTTCTTTGCCTAGGTTACTAATTTTGCACACTCAGTTCCTAAGCTGGAAAAGACCTGAGTTCGAATCCCGTCGACGCGCTGAATTTTTATAGGCCTTTATCGCAACGTGGCTGTGTTAGTCGGTCTCAAGTGAGGGTAGCATTTTTTCTCTCCCGGAAACTTTAGTTTTTCGACCAGCAAACAGAAAATCGACCCACGCAATTTACAGAAATTATATGCAGTGCATAAGTTGCTGTGCGAATAAAACCCAACAACCGTATGGGTTTTTTCATATTTTATGATCTCCTCGCTATAATCCTAATATGCCTTAGCCATTTTATAAAAATGCAAATTTATTAAATTTGTCAACAAAAAAAATTTACCTGAAATCTGTATTTTTAAAATTGGTGTTTTACAAAATTAATATTACTAGATTTTGTGTTTCCAGCTCATTAGACGGCGCTAGGGCATGTCAACGAACCAGTTTTATCCGGAAACGAAACGCTGTTTATTCGAGAATTTTGTTGAAGTACAGTATTTTTCAAGAGGGAAGGAGTTTTATGAAGCAATAATAATTTAAGTGCGTTAAGTGACATTCTACGCAAGTGAAAAATACAAATTCAGTGAAGTGATATTAAATTAGTGAAAAGCTGCTTTATTTTAGTTTTGTGGATTTTTATCGGAAGTCGAATGCAGTTAATTTTAATGGCGTCCATCCTGTTCCAGTTTTTTTTTTTTTTTTTTTTTTTGTCAAATGGAAGCTGAAATCTAAGGAGTGTAAGCTAAAGGAAAAAAGTAAGGAATAATTTCTTAGTTGTGCAATGTTTTATTTTTATTGTTTGATGTAAGAATTGAGAAAAAAAAATTTAACGAACGGTTGAAGATATCTCGTATTCAAAAATATCTGAAAATATATTTACGCCCACAAATTCAAGTATTAATTGTATACGTTTTACATAAAATGAAAGATAAAAATAATGTATATGCATTACTGTTTAATTAAGTTCCTGCTGTTCAAAATATATATTTCTGTATATATATATATATTTTTTTTTTATTTTGCTTACTCCGGCATGGCTTCTAATTTGTATTCTTACAAGGTAATGAGAATCGCCACATGCAGTTACTCGAGCCTGAATCAGAGATAACTCAAATTCATGTGAAAATGGACTATTGCGTTTGACCATCAGCTACAATGGTATGCGTAAACCGAAAGCCATATTGACAGGAGCTTTTAATGCTTCTCGAAATGCTTCTTCTGAAATGCTTTTCGGTAATCGCTTCGTAAGCGTCTGAGCGCATCTATAATTGACCCTGTGATACATCCGACAGACTTAGGAAAACGAAAACTTGTTATTCGGACGGAGCTTGCGTGTATTTGCCTCCCTCTGTGCTGGGAATGTATGACGTTGGGAAATTAGACTTGCTATTCGGAATTGTACTCTGGCTAGGACATTTGCCGTGTTTCAGAAAGAATTAAAGAAAAAAAATTGATTAACGTGTACAAGCAGGTACCCCTTCCGATTGATTGTTGCGAGTAGCAGTGATTGACATGCCTAGCTCACTATGATTAGGGTTAGTAGGGTGTTTGTCGCGTGCCCACCCTTGCTGCTGTTTTAAAATCTGGAACTCGTTTTCCAATTTTAAAACAGCAGCAAGGTGGGGGGGGATAAAAACCATACTTACTAACTATAGCGGGCTACGCATGTCAATCACTGCTACCCTTAGCGATCAATTGGAAGGGGTACCCGCTTGTAAACAATAAACCAAAACTTTTATACGTTTTTATTTTTAATTTCCTGCACGTATAGTAGCGATATTTCGATATACTCCAAATTTTTATATTGTAGTTTATTTTTATTTCCTGTGCCAGTAGCAGAGATATTTTGCTACATACTGTAGATTTTTTATGCAGCAGTTTTTTTTTTAAGTTTCCTGCTCTTATAGAAATATATCATAGCACTGTGCGGTGTATCATACTAATCTTAGCTGGAAGTAACCAGCTCTGCTTCTCTTTCCCCCATTCCCCCAGCATACAACTATTTCTTGTGATTCCATGTTATCTTCCTCTCCGATAACTGTTCCTGTTTGTTGAACTGGAGCCCTAAGGTTGCAGATAACCCTGAACGTATTTGTTCAGGGGCTCTAGGGCTTGGGCTAAGTTCCCTTCTGTCAGTGCTAATTGTGGTACAAGAATTCTCCCCAAATTTGTCTGTGAATATATCTTGTGGTACTCGAATGAATTTGTAGATGGTAGATGACTTTCATCAACCGGTGAAATACCACCACTTTGTTTATTAGAGGCTTGAAGTGGCGAAACCCATGTTTAGTCTCTAGAGCAAAATGTCCGGCACCCCCCCCCCCCCCCCATAGTTCTCCTCCAACTCATGCACGGTACTAAGTACTATAGGTTTTGATACCTTTCGTGTTTGGGGTTTTCATAAAAAAAAAAAAAAAAAAAAAAAAAAAAGAATGTATCTTGTGGCTGAATGAAGCCTTGGAGTTTTGATGCTTACAGTATTGTCACTATTTCAATATAAACTGTGCACCATAAACTGAAATTTCGTTATTACCATATCTAGATGAGTACTTTTCAAACTTCTGTAAGCAATTTCTTTACTTTTGCTAGTTATTTCCTTTCGATTTCGCAATTTTATTTCATTAGGCTTAGCATTTCGCTGACCGCATGCTAGCCGGTATGCGTTGCTGTAATTGTTGACGATTAGACTTATCGGTTTGACTACTCCCGTATCTCTGGGAGTACGATACGTTGTTAAGGCAACTACTAAACACAACTGTAAACTCTTTTCCAGCCCACTCGTAATCCTTTTATCTGCACCTAAAATCCGAAAATGCCTTTAAAGCAAGATCACCTAAATAATGAAAGCTGTGTAATTTGTGGAATTGTTCCGGACGTATCTATAAAATGGACTTCCTGTTTCGAGACATACGGAAGCGAATGTCTCGCTTTAGACGTAGAGGCTCGGGAAGCAGCAACGGAAAGTATGGCAGTGTTCCCCCCCCCCTGTAGGGGAGAAAATTATATGCATTTACTAGGAACAACGGGTGAAACTATTAACAATGACGCTACGCTAATTTCGGACACACCTGAGCACAGGACCCAACCCGAACCTGAAGTAGACACGAAAAAACAGATCAACAGATTCAAATGAGGAATTGACTCATTACTGGCAGAACAAAACTGCCTTTCAGAACACATCATGCGAAAATCTAGTATTTCCCAATAGGATAACTTCCTATCAACAGAGAACTCCGCAGTAGTTAATCAAGCATCACTTGAACACAGTCCACTCTTTGTCTCGCGCCTCACAAATATCGAGACAACTCTCAGTGTGAAGCTGTCCCCAATTCATAATATCCTCGCAGACTTACTGCTTGAAAACAAGCGACTACGAGAACACAATGAATGCATACACAAAACATTGGAAGTGTTGGGAAAAAAACTTTGATGACCTGAAGCAATCTGTTTGATCTTGCTGTTCAAACTAACCATAATGAGCAGCATCCTCCTGACGGACACTTGCATGCGAAACCGAGAGCTCCTACCCAAACCTCCCCATATTTATTACCACACGACCCCTCTTCATCCTCTACTCTTACAATATGTGAGGCTGAAGTTGTATGCCCTAAATGTAGCACTAGACCCGGATATGCTGAAATCACAGAAGATGCCAACAGATACATAGAAAATACTGCCTCCTAGAAGATCCAAAGAAGTCATCAGGAGCAGAACCTACCAAGTGCCACCTACTCGCTATCACAAAACTCAAATATGGGGTCCTCACTCTCGAAGCCGGATAATGCTTTGGCTGTTGAAGTATATCGCAACTGTGACCACACCTCAAACAACGCGAGAGGTGACCATTATATTGGGACCACGTTCGTATCAAATGTAAAGACCCATAGAGACACTACAACGTATGTAATGATTGCAAGCCAAAGAACAGAGAACACTGAGAACCTGTAATTCAACTCTTAAGGAAGTGAGCCCCAATTTTAAAGTTATTGGAACCAATCCACACTTCAGCAAGATGCAAATTGCGAACACTGGAACGATGGACAAGCGGATTCGTAATGACTTCATTATTAGGCTGCCTCCTCCTACCGCAGCTGATGTGAAATACCTTCTTGCTGCATTCGAAATGAATGGTAGAGTCACCAAGCTATCCACGAAATATCCCACCTACGCCTCCTTTAAGATCGATGTTAGTTGCTGCAGATTTTGAAGCACTTTAAGCCTGAAATCTGGCATGCTGGAGTTCTTGTTATGTCATATCTCGGGTACAAAGGGCGGCGATATAGAAGTAATGGAAAGGACTTCCACCAATGGTATCCCGTTTCATAGCAGTCACAGATCTCATTACCGCAACCAGAATTACAGACACAGAACATCAAAATGCCAATCACTGTGCTCGTCAACCCTAGACGCACCCTGCAGAATCGAGTAGTGCCATGTCAGAGACCACCCGTCCACATCAGAGTACATAGAGTACCTGCCTGCACCATCTTTTATCAGCATGTGCGTAGTCTTAGAAACAAGCTTGACACAGTGGAGCAAATTCTGCTCCCGGGATATTTTGACCAGCTCGCCATCACCGAAACCTGGCTCAATGATGATCAAGATTTCCTAGCGGCAGCTGCTCCAGCTGATTATGGGGTCGTATTCACATCTCGGATTGCACGCAAGGGTAGAGACTTTGCAATATTTTACAAGACATCTGTTTGCAAGCTATTGGATAATAAATCCAGCAACTCGCCCAATTATGAAGCAATTCTCGTTACGTTAGGACACAACTTCGTGAAGTTTGACTTCTGTGTGGCGTACATACCCCCAACGCCTTCCCAGCAGATCATCCTTGAAGTATCCAACTGGTTAATCAATCAGCTGCATCCCACAGCTTCTCACTTAATTTTTGGTGACATCAATTTGCCTCCTCAGCTATCTATTCTGAAAAAAGGATCTTGCACACTTGAGATGTGCTAGCCTACAACTTGTTAATGAAGCACCAACCAGGGGGAATAACCTCTTAGATCTCGTTCTAGCCTCTATCCCTTGCACCCTTAGTTATATTGCAGAAACATTTGATTCTGATCATGTCTCAATACATGTGACTGCATATCTACCAGCCCCCAAGTTAGAAGCCAGAAGGACAATAAAAAAGGTTGACATCACTAGCCCCAGCTTACTTGATGTAGACAAATGCATCAGAGCCGCCTCTCTCATTCCCTGGGATGCTTTAGAGACATGTGACCCAGAACTGGCTGTGAACATTCTCACAAACTGGATCAACACGGTTCCAAATATGCTGCCTCTAAAAAAATCGCAATCAGTTCATATACAAAACTTTGGTGGAATTCAGAACTCAAATGAGTTTCCAGCTGAAGCAACAGCCCCATCGCACATGGAAACAGTCGCAAAATGTGAATGACCGCATCATTTATTCAAGGGCGCGGGCTCAATACAACCTCCCGAAATCTCAGCCAATTAAATTGTACGTTAACCGTGATTTGGCTAAAGGAAAAATTCCATACAAGAAAGTGAACCTTCACTTTCCTCTGCAAATTGATCCTGAATTGTGGCTCGATTTCGTCGCAAGATTTAACCATAATCCTGTGACAAACTCAGATCTGGCTCTACCAACAGAGCCCACCCAGTACGAAGTGTTGAATATCATCCAGATCACAAAACAACAGCTGATCGTAGCCATCAATTCTCTACCTGTCTCGTCAACCACCGGTGATGATGGAGTTCCCCAATTAATGCTCAAATGCCTCCTAAGTCTGTACATTATTCAGCCACTTTTAATTATCTTCAACCAGTTGCTCTCGAACCAGATTTTCCCACAGCAGTGGAAAAACTATCTCATTAAACCTTTAACTAAAGTTCAGTCGCCATCGCAACCTAAACACTACCGACCCATCTCCAACTCCTCCAGCCTGCTGAAGCTCCTGGAGAAGGCCTTACTCCCCATCCTCACTAAGCAGATCTTGCCCAGTAATCCAGCCCAAATTGGGCGCATTATGACCAGTGTAGTCCATGCGCCATTAAACCCTAATACAACCAACCAACCAGCTCAAATTCACTACTCACTTTCAAACAGATCAATGATCACCAATCTGCTAGCGACCACGAGTACTATTCACTTAGCATTTGAGAAAAGGCAAGAACTAGCTGTTACTTACTTGGACATTGAGGCCACATTTGATGCCGTCCAAGTAAATCAACTTCTCACTCTCCTGGAATGTAACTTCCAGATCACAGGAACATACTATGCTTTCTCTCCTCTCTTCTGCGTGACAAAGTTATAAAGTTTCATACAGGAGATCGCACTCTGACAAGATCCGTCACTGCAGGAGTCCCACAAGGAGGGTTCCTTTTGGGCCTTCTGTTTTCATCTATTATCTCCCTACTGGTTGCACATTCTCTGTCTACTGAGCTATGCGGCTATCAAAATATCCCCAGTCACGACCTAGATCTAGTAAAAGCGGAAATTAACAACGGTCTCACCGCAGTCACATCTTACCTCTGCCATTTGGGCTCAAGATCAATCCTGCTAAGTCCGAATTCATGGTGTATTCACTGAAGCAAACTCCATCTCTCCAGCCTTCAGTCGACAACACCCTCATCCCAATTGTGTCCAGCCATCGTAATCTAGGCGTTGTGTTCTACTCCAAACTTCGATTTAACGCTCACTTAGACATGCTCCTCACACGTGCTTTAAGACTCCGGTGGAGAGCAGAACAACGTCTATATATAACTGTTAAGAAGACAACCGTGAAGTACATTAGAACAGTTATCTTTCCACCTTTACTTTATGCTGCTGAAATTTGGGCCTCAGCCGCACCGTCAATAAAGAAACCACTCTTTGCAGCAGAATTCTGGCTCCTAAAGTGGGCCAACAGGAAGCACAACCTTCCAGCTCTGATTTGCACCACGCAGCTTGCCGACTCTCTCGGAATTCCATGGCTTCCCACCTTAATCGACGACCAACGCCTCCTAGCAGCAGTCAAGGTGATAACAAGCATAATTGCAAGACCTTCATTCTGGGATACCTGTGGCTGGAGGATTCCCTCCCCCCTGCTGTCTTTAGGGCCAGTCCCGAGCTCTACTCGCATTCGGCACGACTCCGTCTCTTGGACAGGTGCTCAAGAAAACCCAGGCACTTGACGCCGACCTGAACAAATTCGCCGTTGACCGGACGTTACCGAAAAAAAATGACTAGCTGGACTAATCAGCAATGACTGATCTGTACCTTGCATCTGCTTCTGTCTGATTGAGCTGATGCTCTTATCTCGATGATAAGCCAGCTCGATCAGACCTTGTGAGGAGTTCTCTCCTTTGTATTGAAATATGTTTTGCATTTGTATATTAGCTTTTTTCGTTTTGTAAATAATTGTTCGAGTATCCGGGTAGTATCGGGAGGCTGTAAACCCCTGGCTTTATGGCTGTGAAGGGCAATAAAGATTCTCTCTCTCTCACTCTAGGGGTTGTGCCTTTCGTCCTTCCTTCCATACTCCGCTTATCCATCCTCTTGGCTTTTCTTGGGGGGGAGCCTCCCCTCTTGTATCCGCATGTTCTTCCCCCATACTGTCACTGAACACCCTCTACTCAGTTCAGTATTTGCAGGGCTGCTCGTCCAAAACCCATGGTTTGTACAGAGACAGCCCAGAACGGGTACCTGAAAGTAAAGGCCGAGTGGTCGGATCCGGGTATAAGTACACTCATTTTGAATGGAGCGACCGTGTCTGAAGCTCGTGTAGCTGCTAATACGCTCTGTTTTTTGTGTTCAACCTTTTGAATTCCTCTGATCGTGTAGTCACCCAAAGAATATAAACAGTAAATATATTTCTTTAGATGACCTGCCTCATCGTGGCAAGGGACGTGAACTAGCTAGCGGCACCCAGCTAACAGCTGGTAGGTGAGAGGCCAGTCGTACAACATAAACAACCAACGAACGCAAAATAGAACCGACAAAATATATTTGACTGGCAAGGCAGAATTGCCTCAGCACAGAGAAATGAGGCAGATTGTGAAGGTATCTTCAGTGCCACTGTGACAAGAGAGTTCATGCCCACATCCACACACAACGTGTGTGCGTATTTCATATGAAACCCTAAAATTTTCATTCTTACTTTGTTGGGACAGTGGCGAAAACATCGCTGCTGTAAGCACAGAAAATTAAAAATAACAATGATAACTGCAGTTAACAAAAAAAAAAAAAAAAAAAAAAAACCTATTTTTTAAAAATTCTTTCGGAATTGTTAAAAATGTGGTAAATCACTTGCACAACGCAGGTATGTAACCTCGGTTCTATTAGCGCAGAAAATTAAACTGCTGTATAAAAAAAAAAAAAAAAAAATCCAGAGTATGTTGCGAAATATCGCTAATGCACAGGAATAAAAATCCTGTGTGTGTGTACCCCTACACCTAGAGGTAATAAGAAGAGGATTGTATCAACGATTGAAGAAGAGTATTCCCACCGAAACAGCAGGCATCACTCTTAACCTTGATAACAACCCCAAACAGGAAAGGAAGAGAATCTCTGAAATTATGTACAGGACTTGGCAAGAGACATGGGACACCACCAACAAAGGATTGATAACCAAAAAGTTCATTCCCTCTGTGAACCTCATCAGTCCAAAGCTTCCTTCCTGGTACTCACCAGGCCTCCATACTACATTTCTATTGACAGGCCACGGATTATTTAAAGCGAAGCTGTTAGAGAGAGAGAGAGAAAAAAAAACTTTATTGCAACTAAATGAATACAATGTACATATATAGATTTAAGTGAAGCTGCAATTGTCCCGTCACGGCCAGGGGCTCACATCAGAATAGATAATAGATAATGCACATGGATAATAGATAATGCTAACATCAGGATATATAATGGTAATGCACATTCTAAAATTAAAAATGTAACATGTAAACATGTCATTACACTTCCTCACATTACACAATACTGTAAACCCCCGCTATTCGCGGTATCTGTATTCGCGATCGCCAGTTTAATATAAAATGAAACCTAAAAAAATGTGAAATTTTAAAGCGCCGTGAATATTTTCCGCCATAAAAAAACATGGGCGTGGCTAAAATTATCTTTCGCGGTCAAAACAGTGCTCAGTGGGTGGGGAAAGAGGGGTGACAAAATCGCTAGCGTGGATGTTGCTCGCTAATCCTTGTTCGGTATGTGTTATGCGCTTGTCATGGAAGGTTTCATCGTTTGCTTTTAATTTATATGCTTATAAATTGAATAAATTTATCAATTTATAAATTGATATGCTTACAAAAATGATAAATCTACCGTTTTGCAGTGTAAAACAGACTTTTTCGAGTGTGTTAACGGAAGAAAGTGACTTTATTCTGGACAAGTTCTTTCTAACCCCTACAAAAATATGGCTACGAATAACAAGAGAAATGTGAAAATATCAAAGAAGGTGATGACATTAGCGAATAAAATTGAGTTATTAGATAAAATTTCTAATGGTGAAAGTGTCTCCTCAGTGGCAAAACATTATAAAATCAATGAGTCAACGGTACGATCAATCAAAAAATCGGAAGAAAAAATCCGCCGTAGTGTCCGTGAAAACGCGCTATTTGCTTCAAAAATTTGCTCTGTAACTAGTGATGTTAAATTAGAAAAAATGGAAAAAGCTTTAAATCTGTGGATAGAAGACCGAACTCAAAATAAAATTCCGTTAAGTTCACTCATCATTCGCGAAAAGGCAAAACTCCTTTATCAACACTTTAGCGAAACTGTCGATAACACTGGCTGGATAAGTTTTTTAGCTAGCAAAGGCGCTAGTTGGAAAATTTTGTTTGAAATTTCTAATAAATATTACATTTAATATTAAATTGTTTTTTATTTTCATTTCGATGCCATATGCTTGCATTTCACTATGTACTGTATATTGTACGTAGTCATATTATGAAGGTACATATAATACATACATAGACAAAATTTTAGACTAGTTTTTCTTATATATTTCGTATTCGCGGCATTTCTCAGGAACGTAACCCCCGCGAATAGCGGGGGTTTACTGTATTAACTATATTTACAAGTGACATCGTAAGGCTATATTTACAATAAAATTTACAATAAAAATATCTTATTTACAATAAAAATATATAATATACATGAATGCCACTTCTCTGTCAAACGAATTTTGTCGTGGCACAAGAGAGCTTGGCAGATGGTGTGGGGAGGGTGCACGAACTTCTTTTTTGCTGCTAACACTTCTTTCCTGTATTTTTTATTGCTGCAAAACCTCTGCAAATCAGAGTCGATGTGCTGTACTTCCAGTAGCATTTGGTTTGGGAGGAAGAGGTCTGAGATATGAAGCCTCCGATTCCTCGAGCAGAGCATCGGGGTTGACCGAAGTTCTGGCTTGGGTATTCGCCAGTAACACGAATCCCAGATGGGCGGTGTTGAGTCTGGCCCGTGATCTTTTTAACTGTAGCTATCAGTCGTTGTATTTCAATGATGTGAGGCAGTCGCTGCATCCCCAGTGAGGTAGCTAAGGCTGTAGTTCTGTCCTGTGGTGGGAGACAAGCTTTCCAGTTAGCCCACTTAAGTAGCCAGAATTCTGTAGCGAGGATTGGTTTCTTCGTTGTAGTAGCTGCTGATGCCCACACTTCAGCAGCCTAGAGGAATGGAGAATAGATTACTGTTCTGATGAATTTCTTAATTACACGTGGCTCCTTAACATAGGAGCCACGTGTTGTTTAGCCAGCCACCGGAGAGAGAGAGAGGCTGCTCTGGAAGTGAGCTTGTCTACATGAGCATGAAACCGGAGTGTTGGGTCAAATACTATTCCCAAATCCGCATGTGTAGGGGCGGCAGATATTACCGTTCCATCGAATGTTGGAGCTATTATTGTAGGGGTTGGTCCGAGAGAGAGAACACCAATAGTTTTTTTTTTTTTGTGGGTTGATCGAGAGTCCATACTGTTTGAGGTAAGAGGCGACGTTGATGAGACTATCATTAATGCTTGCTGTAGCTTCAAGGTGATTGTTGGAAGCAATACGCGTTAGAATTTTTATATCATCTGCATAGGTGATGATTTTCTCATTGTTACGGACAAGAGGCGCAATGATGGCTGAAAATAATAAGCCAGATAGGACTCCTCCTTGCGGAACACCAGCAGAAATTGCCTTAGGCCTGACGTAGCCCAGTGGTCAGGAGCGAGAGTGCATAGCACGCGTTCCTTGAGTAGACCGGGGTTCAAGCCCGTGACTACTAAATACGATAAATATTTGTATTGATGATTTATTGTAAACTCTACTGACTTGGTTGTCGTGCCGGAGTATAAACAGAAAATTTATTTATTTATTTATTCTTGTGCGATTGTGCGTAGGCATCGACTTGTAAGTAAATGTAAGTGTGTTTAGGGTCAAGCGGCACCAGGGGGTTCCCCCATCTCCGCGTAGTTTACATTGTGGTGTGTTACAGTACCCTGTAAATGCCAGAGATTTAAAAGTGTGTGGGTCTTGGATCGTTTAGTGTCATGTACCGTTGTTCTTCTGGTCGTTTAGCCGCTAAACCCCAATTGGGGCCCAACGTTGCTCCACTTATGCCCCGTGGAGGCAGACCAGGAACCCAGTAGCTTATATGCTCTTTGGCAGGTCCTGCCATCTAATTTCCTGAGATTTCGGTGGCTAGGACCTAAAAAAAAAAAAAAAAAAAAACGGGGCCACTTGAGTTTAGAAAAGCCAGGAGAGGTTAATATGGTTCAGTTTTCAGTTTAGAAATCGTTAATTTTGATTAGTTATGTGGGGTTTACGCTGGCGTATTAGTCAGAGTAGGGGGAAGAGACTGAAGACTGGGGGGTGGGAGACGGAAGTATGAGGTCGATAGGGAAGGCAACCCCAGATTGTCAGTAAGGCATGCCCATGCCTCACCAGGCGAAATATATGGGGTGGTAGGGGAGGGAGGAAACAAGAAGACCATCTCCTCCCCCCTGCCAGGGATAGGAAAAAAAGGTACCAGGCAAGGGAGCTGGTAGAGATCGCCATTTGGCTACATGGCAGTGAGGCTGCATCAGTCGTAGTGTAGTCATAAGTCTGGTAGTAGAGTCACTCGTGGGATAGTGTCCCGTCCAAGTTGAATGTCTTTGTTTTTGGTTCTCTATCTTCATTCAGTATATTTGTCAGTTTCACTTAGGTCTCATATTTGTTGGTACATAGGCAGGGTTTCTTGGTAGACAGCTAGTAGCTTCCACATAATTTTCATTCTGGGGTGTGCCCTAAAATATGTTTTGATTTGTTATCTGGCTGGTCGTCTTTCACTCCTGGTGTATTGCATATAGTGTTCTCCTTCTTGAGAAGAGTTCTTGAGCGAAGTTGGTCAGGGCTCTGTATTCTTCCTCTGAATCCAGTAAGTTAAACTCTTGCCTTTTGGGGAGGTATCTTATACTCGTGATTAGAATGCACCTGAGATCCTCGTATTGCGGACAGTCATACATGAGGTGTTCCCAGGTTTCGATCTCTCCACATGTACAGCATGGGTCCTCTACAAGGGCGAAGTCCATTTACTTTGCGTTAAAGGGGCCGTGTCCAGTTAGCAAGTATGTTGTTTGCAACCCCGGAAAGAACCAAGTAGGCGATTTTGGATAGATTTTTTCAAGTTGCGGTAAGAACTTGTGGGTGATTGCTCCTTTGGTTGTTTCTGCCCACCTGTCCTGCTACACCTGCAGCAGGTGAGACTGAAGCCGGATCTTTTCTGCCTTATGGTTGTTTGTTGGGTCTATTGTAAATTCCAAGAAAGTGGTGGTTATTCCCTTAGATAAGTAGTAGAGGAGTCCTGTTCTTGCGATTTCAAGATCAAGTGGAAGTACTGCTGCTATCACCTGAAGCGCTGGGTTACTCACCGTTCTGCAGGCACGGGTGGTAGTGAGGAGGATGGTGCGTTGAATTGCATCCAGGGTTCTCTTATTTACGACCAAGGCAGTTTTGTCATACCAGATTGCTGAACCGTAGGTAATTATTGGGAGGAAGGTTGTCTTGTAATATAAGGCTAGGGTACGCTTTTTGTGACCGCAGTCTCGCCTTGTGACCCTAGCTACCATGCCAGAGTAGTTTCTGATCTTTTGTCTTAGGAATTTGAGATGTGGTTGGAAGGATAAGTTATTGTCTAGAATGACACCCAGGTGTTTTAGTTGACTAGCAAACTTGATAGTTGTCCCATCAATCTTAATCTGGGGTGGTCGTCTCAGTTGCAGGGTTCCTTTGAGCAGCGCCTACAATGTCTTTGTCGGTTAAATTGTTAAGAAATTCATCTTGGCCCACTGTTGGAGTATCTGCAGGGCTTGATTAGCTAGGATTTCCAATTGGGCTCTGGAGTTTGCTTGCACTGTCAAAATCAGGTCATCTGCGAAGGCCTGCACCCCCACTGCGCCTAGGTCCATTCTCAAGAACTCATCAAATACCAAGTTCCAGAGGAGTGGGCCCAATACAGACCCCTGTGGACATTCTCTCTGTACTGGTCTTGCGATCTTTTTGTATGGAGTGTTTATCTCAATTTTTCTTTGTGAGAGATAGGTTTCTATGACTTTATAGAGGTTGATGGCTACTTTAGCTTTCCTGAGTCTGCCCAAGACGCTCGGCCACCAGAGTGTGTCGAACGCCCCGGCAAAATCAATCGCTATTACGAGGAAATATTTGTTGTCACATTCTTTGACC
The DNA here is from genome assembly GCF_048544385.1 of Mastigoproctus giganteus. Taxonomy (NCBI): domain Eukaryota; kingdom Metazoa; phylum Arthropoda; class Arachnida; order Uropygi; family Thelyphonidae; genus Mastigoproctus; species Mastigoproctus giganteus. Next base: position 173,333,942 of record NC_143579.1, on the reverse strand, counting down.
TTGTTAGTTAGGTTTCTGAGGGCTTCTGTTGTGGAGGATCCCGGTTTAAATCCAAACTGATTCCCAGCTAGAAGGCCAGCTGCTTCGTAGTGTTGGAGGATTCGTTTGTGCAGTAGCCTTTCAAATAATTTGCTTACTACTGAAAGAAGTGCGATGGGCCTGTAGGATTTCGGGCACTCTGATTTCTTAGTCGGACTCTTGATGATAAGTTTGATGTTGGCCGTTTTCCATTTTGTTGGGAATTTCCCTACCTCTAGGCATCTGTTGAACAGGGTGAATAGAAGTTGTGGTGTATATTCTATTACTTTTTTAAGTATTTCGGGTTCTATCATGTCTAGGCCGGGACATTTTCTCTTTCGTATCCGGGCGGCAGCAGTACTGAGCTCCTCCATGGTAAAGGGGGGGCTCCATGATTTGTGTATTGTAGTTCAGGTTTTCTTGACAGAGATGATTTTGTTCCTCTAGAGTTGGGACTGCCGGTTCCTTGAATATGGCATTCAAGATGTTGTCCACCGATTGTTCCCAAGTTGTCATTTGACCTTGTGGGGTTCGTGTGGTAGTTACCCCCCCCCCCCTAGGGAGTTTGTTGGTAATAACCCTGTAGACTGTTCCCCAAGGGTCATCATTTCCAGTTGTTGTCACCAAGCGTTCCCAAGTTCGTTCTTACTTTTCCGGATGCCGTCCGTGTATCGGTTTCTGGCTTCCCTATAATGTTGCCTGAGGGCTTCTACTTCGGCTTCTGCCCACGTCCTGCGCGCTCGTTGAAACTCCTTTCGTCTTTTGGTTACCACTTTGCGGAGGGCACTGATTTCCGTAGTCCACCAGGGGTTGGCTCCAGGTTTCGGGTTCTTCTTTTTGATAGCTTCGTTGCTTGTATCTGTGATTATTTTAGTTGTCTTATCTTGCAGTACGTCCGGGTCGGCTTGCGGGTCTAAATTTCCTGGATTGTGTTCCACCGCTTCATTCATTAGGTTTCTGAAGAGCTCCCAGTTGGCACTGGTGATAGCGTATCTGTTTGTCATCTGCTTGGCTAGTGGTGTTCTTGTTAGGACTCTTGTTATCTTGTAGGTTATGACCCGGTGGTCTGAAGTGGTCCACGAATCTTCGACCCTCCAATCAGTCACGAACCCAGGAAGATTTCTTGTTGCCAGAGAGATGTCGATCGTGGCCTCCCACAGGGTATTACAATAGGTTGGCAGATGATGTGGCTGGTTTAGAACAGTAAATTGGGAGCCCATGAGGAAGTCCTCCAGAAGTTGGCCATTTCTGGTACCTCTTCTGTCTGGTGTAGTACTATGCCATGCTGGCGAACGACAGTTGATATCCACGCCGATGATAATTTTTTGGTTAGGCAGTGTATCCAAAAGTCGTTGTAAGTAGTTTATTGCGAAGGTTATTTCTTCTCCTGGTCGGCAGTATAGCGCCACCATGTAGAAGGCGCCCAGGGCTGTGATAAGGTGTGCGCATGCGGCCCAGGTCGTGCAGAACTGCGTGATCCTGCTGGCCGTGATGTTCTGATTTCTGATCAATATGGCCGCCCACGGAGTATCCTCATCTGTCTGAATAATTTTGAAGTGCAGTGGATAGCCCCTGACCAGCTTTTTATGTACATATGGCTCCTGGAGTAGTATTGTGGGGGTGGGTAAAAAGCTATTTTATTTATTCTGAAAATCCTAGGCTGAAAGGGGCCTACAATTATATTATATTATGTTATATTTTTTTTTATATCCCCTTATTTTAACCCCTCCCACTTTTACACCTGACTTGATTGATTTCAGAAAATTCCCAGACTCACGGGGACCCCTAATATATTAAGGTATTCTTCCACTGGACTGGCTGAGTTTAGAAATGACAGACACACACACAAGAATGTAGAATATACAAATTTGTTTTTTTATTGTCATATTATATATAAGAAAATTACAATAACCTTTAACAGAATACAGTATTTAGTTTGACACTTGTTATTTTACTAATTTTTAAATGTGTATATATCTTGTAATTTACAGTCAACCTTGTTATCAAAAGAACTACTAAATCCTAATACTTATATATATCTACATATATATCACTGTGTCTCTTCATGTTGCTCTACAAAGATTTCAGTAGGTCCGGGCATTTATTACCCCTCACAACGCACAATCTGTCTCTTTGCTCCTTAACAGTCCATGTAAGTCAATAAACCACCATCAGCCAATGAACAGACAAAATATAATTTCATAAGTGCTCGTTTCCCAACTTATTAGGAAATACATATATATTCATTCCAGAATCCTTACTTGCAAACATGTCAACAGTCAACAATATCCAACCAATTTACTTAGTTACCTTTCCGTTCAATTAACCACTATTTCACAATTAGGGCTAGATGCTCATTTAATTGTTTACCAGTTTAATCATTTTCTACCCCAAATAAGTCATACTCACAGCAATTTAACATTCACAATAATTCAAGGACAAAGTTTTTACTTCCTACTACAGATTAACTTACTCTTAAATTGCATTACTCTGATCTCTATACTAAATTAAATTATCACTCCTTAAGTATTACACTCGTTCAAATATATATGTATATATATTTAGTACTTTGACATTCTCTCTTAAACTTATAGCGTCCTCCTAGAGTCCTTTTCATTATTAAATTAGTTCCCCCTTTTTCTTATATTCTCAGTACTTATTCTAGAACTTACGCAATGGTCTGGTATTCCTCCCTGCTCGGTCTCTCTTCCTATCTGCTCGGGGTGAGGACTGGAAAATGAAAGGTTGCTCATCCGGGGAACACAGTAATCTATCCTGGATTCTCTACCGGGTACTGCACGGCTGAAAATAATACCGAATCTTATCTCCTTTCTTCCTCCATCTGCGTTGCGTCCGAGGACTGGGATACCTTCCGGGTCGACTAGTCACTCAACTGCTCAATCGAGAAATTTGCCTCTATGGCGTTTCACCATTCTTCCTCCATTGACTGCATTAACTTCTTCAAGGGAACGATACTTCCGACTCTAGACTTTCACAAAAAAAAATTCTTATAATCAATTCTCCCACTACAGCTTCCATCTCCCCAGGACTGCTTCCACCACAAAAACTCCTCTCCGAAAATGATCAGTATCAATTTTTTCTTCCCTTCTCTCCTTTCTCTCAAATTTCCCACCGCTTTCTTACTGGCCAATCGTTGACTTCCACATCCTTTCATTCGTGATCCTATTCGTCTCCCTTCATTTCCGTGGGCGTGCTTTCTTTTTCCTAGTGTGACCGAACTTCCGATAATCTGGAAAATACTGGTAATTTCTCGAAATTAAACGTAAGTTCCGGTCAGCTAAGAGTTTCAGGCTTTCTTTGTGACCTCACCCCCATATCCATTTCTAGTCGCCCACACCTGCTAGAGGTCGAACCGTGAAATCTATAATAGGGCCACTTCCGCACTCAGTGCCCTTTCTATAGAGTATGTGCTCCTGTCTTAAGTGGGATTTGTTTCGGTCCATTATGATTGCTTTTACTGACTCGCTTAAGGAATTTTTCCATACAACCGAGATTTAACTAACTGGGTGTGTCTGGAATAACCTTCGAATTTCAGTGTTTCTTAACAAATGATACTTGTCTGAAACTAACTATATACGCCACAATTAATTCTTCCAATATTTAACAAACTTTATTAAATTATTGTAAGGCTGGGTCCTTACAGTATAATGTCTGCATTTTCCTCCTCTGCTTTTACTCTGACCTGGTCGGCCACCGCTCTGGCCGAATTAAAGTTTTTAATTCATGTCCCCATAGTTAATTCTTCCTTGGTAGACACTCTTGGCTTTCAGATAGATCGGGCATTTCGGGTCTCTGATGGTGTGATTATGGTCTAGTTTCTGCGACTTACAGTTTGCGCATAGAGGGTCTTGGTTCTTGTTTGGGCAAGCGTTGTAGTCATGCCCCTTTTCAGAGAAGTAACCACATGTCTTGACGTCCTGTGCACAAGTGTGGGAGGTGTGGCCGAACTTGCAGCATCTGTAACACTTGGGAACAGCCACATGCTCCCTGAAGCGACAGGATCCCCAGTCTATGTAGATTCTTGATTGATTTCTTATTACTTGCCAGGCTTCCGGCAGTAGTTCTACTATCCAGTTATTGCTGAAACCATCCCTTGATTTGATGGCATATTTAGGAGTTATTAATTGTTGCGATTTCCCTTCCGGATATATCCCCTGGAAATTTCTTTGATATATTTCCTCTGTCAGTTCTGATGCGGTAATATCTTTGTTTACATCATAAATAACTATAGATGGGCCCCTACTTTTGGGTGGCTCCGCGCTCGGTCCAAGGATTGCAATCTTTGGGTTTTCCATTAATTCCCGTGCTTCTTCTTTGGTCTCTGTCTCTATGACTATACCCACACTTCTCATTTTCCTAATTCCCTTTACTCTTGTCTGCTTTAGGTCTTCTTTTAGGTGTGTTATTATTTTGGTTTTGATTTCATCACTAGTTTTTATTTCTTCCAGGTTTCTTGGTCTTAGGATGACCAAATTTGGCGTTGGTAGCAGCGTTTTTCTCTTATTCTGCTCTGTCCCCGCTGTATCAGTTGCAGTAGTTGTTATTGTAGTCAGCGCGTCAGTAAGAGAGAGAACAGTGTGGCATTTGTTTTTCTCTCTCTTCTAAGTAGGCCTCCATCTTCGCTTTCATCTTTTCATGCTCCACGTGTTCCTTGTTTAGGATTGTCTCCAGCTTGGTCCATAAGGTGACAACCTGTCCCCTGAGGCTAGCTGAGACTCTACTACACTGGTCCTTCAAGGTCTTCCAACGCAGTTCTGAGGACGAGCGACTTCTCTAGTACAGTACCCTCGGGCAGAGTCGGGTTTAGAGGGATGTCCAGTGGTCTGGTGTCTTCATTTGGCTCTTGTGAAGCACAGCCTCCCTGGCCCTCCTTCAGCTCACAATTTACCTGAACTGTGTTCTCTTCTTGCTTAGTGCCAGCTTCAGCTTGGCTTTGTTTACCAAGCTGGTTCATATGTACGTGGCTGTCACTGACGTGTCGCTTTCTACTGCCGTTATTTAATACTTGTGGTCGTGAAGTAACTGGATTAATGGAGGTTACTTCGTAGTTGTCATTAATATCGGAGATGTTATTTACCGGTGATTTTATCTGGGTGATATAATTTTTATCGTGAATTGGTTTTGAGGAGGAAGGCGTATTATGCTCGCTGGCTACTTTCACGATCTCGTGAAACCTCCCTGATTTTATCGGCGTCCGGTCCTTTAGTGTACTTCCGTCCGCAATGTTGTTGTTGTTGTACGGCACCCCCACGCAGTATTTCATTGTCATTACTTTCCCCTAAGTTCCCGTGAGGCAGATCCTTAGTTCGGAGTGTCCTGGAGGTCTGGCAGGTGTCTATTTCAGGCAATTCAAGAGATGTGACCGACTTTTGGGGGGATTTGCAGCATTCCCCTAAAAAAAGAACTCCGGGATTTTGCTGGCAGTTTATTTATATGTGCAATCTTGCTGCAGGAACGGGAAATAAGGTTATTGCACCCGGTGCATTTGATATGCGAGTTTGAATCGAGGTTTTTTCCGATCTACATAGGTGACACATACCAGTCTTGCTGTAACTACGTATACTCTCGTTTGCACTTGACATTGTTTGGTTGTATATTTCAGCGTGGCTAAGAACGGAGACAATGATTATCAGTCAACAGAGGGGTTGCAGAGGTTCCTTAGGGATGCGGATTATTTCGGAAGGACTGAGTACAAGCAGGTGTATAGCTGGAGGCGCTTGGTCGCGTCTAAAAGGCGCACATTGACAGGTAGGCAACGGCAAAGAGATAGGCAAAATGCACGTGTCGTCTGGCGGGCTAGTAAGTCTAACTCAGAATATAACGAATGGAGTCCGCCATTACGTACTACAGTACAAATTGCTATCCGAAAAATAAGTCAAAAAGTACTTAACTGCATCTTCGGATCCAATGTTGCAAATGTTCTCAGCGGGTAAGGATGACCTTGAGTAATCACACAGAGCTATAGCATATCACTAAACTGCGTTAAAACTAATTAATTTCAGTTAAATTTAAGAGTACAAATTAACACGCAACTACATAACTCGCCACCTAGCGGCCTTATTTCGACTTTTAGTACCCTATCATAGAGGAGTGATGCTATGAACCAGAGGATATTACCTTGGATTAGATAGTGGTCTTCCAGTAAGCGGAGGAGCGCCGAAACGTTGATGGTGTCAAAGGTGGCTTCAATATCCAGGTACGTGATTGCGAGTTCCTCTTGCTGTTCAAAGGCGGACAATATATTACATGTGGTTGCAAGGAGGTTCGCCACTGTGGATCGGTTTCGGATTGCGTAGTGGACCTGTGGCGGCCTATCTCCAAGAATCTGATTCATTAAGGTGGGCAGCATAGATTTTTCCAGGATTTTCAGGAGCGTTGATGAGTTAGGTATCGGCCGAAAGTGCCTAGGTAGAATGGGGTTTCGATGTGGTCTGACAAGGTAGCTATTCCAGGCTTTAGGAAAATTTCTTGTTGTTAGAATTCCGTTGAAGATGGACTTGAGCGGTTGGAGGATAAACGGACTGAGGCATTTTACCATGAATTGCGGCACTTTATCGGCCCCCGCGGTTGCTGTCGCTGGAAGGGAGTTTATCGCTGCTGTCAGCTGGTTTGTAAAGATGGTGATGGAATGCAAGATGTCTCGTTGTAATTCATTGTCGGGACATAAAAGAGTTTAGTTTATCTGCACGCGTATTGAATCTGATAATATGATCTAACCATTGGGTTGGATCCAGCTGACTAGGAAAGCTATGGGACCTAACAAATGCAGATTGTGTTTTTTTTTTTTTTTTTTTTTTTTGGTGCAATAGTGACTTAGACCATGTGACATAATGGGTTCCTGAAATGTTACATTAACTGCGAAAGAAACTATCTTAATATTCACGTGGCATAAGAGTAATCATTATAGAAATCTAGACTCAGACCATATTGCCCCATATATATTATATCTATTAACTGCGTGTGTTTTCCAGTCGGTTTGCCTGTTTGCTGGACAAGGCACTGGATTTTTCCGAGGTATGATTTTACAAGCAACCATCTGCGAGAGTAGCATGGTTCCACCCCCCACCCCCACTTCCACACACACCTCGGAAAAATCCAGTGCCGTACGGAGTATGTTGAAGGGGCATTGCTTCGTATTTATTTTAAAAAATTGTGTATGTTTTGTTTCCTGTTAAGGGCTAACATAGTCCGTTGGACTATGTTAGCCCTTTCGGCTTAAAGGATATTATGAAATTTCATTGGTTCATTGCAGTTTCTCTCTTTCTGATTCACTAAGTGCTTAAAAGGGCAGTAAAATGTATCTTTATTCTTCTTTCATTTTTTTGGCGGCATACACTCGCTGGAAAAATAGAAATCCTTTATTCAATTTTTAGTAGGGCTAGCTTTCGCTCGAATTAAAGCGAGTATTCATCGTGGAATGGATTCTGCTAGCTGTCTGAGGGAGTCTAGTTCTAGATTTGACCATTCTCCATCAGGATATTTGCCAGTTGCTATTATAATCGTGTTAAGCTTATCCCAGACATTTTCAGTTGGATTCAGATCTGAAGAATTATATGGTCACTGTAGGTGTTGGAAATTTTTCGAATGTTGTTGGAACTATTCAGATACAATTTTTGCATGTTAGATGGTGGTTATGTTACGACAGAAGGATTCTCACTGGGGGTAACACTATCTTCTAATTGTACGAGCGGACCCAGTCTATACTAACAGATTGTGTCCCATTCCAGGAAGCCGATTGAGTGGTGGACACGAGACAGTCTGGTGTAATCGCTTCATGAGGTTCATGCTACACTTGCACCCTAGCATTGGCAGAAAAAAAAAAGTAAATCAAAACTCGTCAGACCACATGATATTTTACCACTGTTCCATCAATGAGTTTGGTGACCTACGAGCATAAAATGTTGAAAGCATGGTTTTATTCTTTGACTTTTTTTTTCTATATTCTTTTCACTGTGTTAGGCCTTTTGCACCACAGTAAGTATATATTGATTACTGCAAGGATTAGTATGGGCGCCTCCGTAGCCAGGTGGGAAGGAGCAGCAGTGGGTAGCACACGCTTCTTGATTAGACCGGGGTTCGAGCCCGTCACCACCAAATACGGAGGATGCGGAAAGGTAAGGGAATGACCACCGCATATTCCCGGAGCAATATGGTCTTAGTTGCTAATGCTCCTAAAAAAAACAAATAACAAGCAAGGATTATTGATTACTGCAAGATCTTGTTTTCGGGCCAACAACTTGTTAGTGAGCTTACAGAGTGGACACTCATAGGCGATAATGTTAATTCCTTTTACATGTGGGCGACTCCGTGGGCAGGAGCAGTAGTGCATAGCACACGCTTCTTGATTAGATCGGGGTTCGAGCCCGTGCCCACCCAAATACGGAGGATGCGGAAAGGTCAGGGAATGACCACCGCATATCCCCGGATCAATATGGCCTTAGTTGCTAATGCTCCTAAAAACCGAAAAAAAAAAACCAAAAAAAAAAAAAAAAACCTTTTACATGTTAAAATGCGCAGAAAGTGGAGCCACCTTTGTATCAACAGAGAAACCGGCCGGAACATTGCGAAGAATTCCTGGAGAATTTTCTACAGTTTTGTAATTGCAATGGACAATATGTCGATTCACTGATTATTAGTATGAGATATTCAGAATTAATTATTATTCCAATACAAAAAAAGACGCTATGAAAGATGGCAGAATAGCGAATTTTTTTTTTTTTTTATGAAAACCCCAAACATGAGAGGTATTAGAGCCTATAGTACTTAGTACCGTGCTTGGGTTGGAGATTGAGAAGACGAGAGAAGATATTTGTTAACATTCGACTTGAACTTCTGTAGACTGTAATTTTCAGGAAATACGTATGAAGGAAGTTTGTTCAAGAAAACGGCAGTTGAATGAATAATCGAGGAAGATGAAAAGTTGGACAGTAAATGGATGTTGGCTGGTGGCGGCACGTGTTCGAACTGTTTTGAAAGCGAGAGCGGGAATTATAGAAGCCAATTCAGAAGAATAGTGCCCATGGAAGTATCTGTAGAAAAGGCATGCAGCAGAAGCAGTACATCTATGAGACAGCGAATGGAGAGACTGTTAGAGATGAGTCGTTAATTCACCTATTTGCCCTCTGCTGAATGGAATTTAGAAGCCTGAGAGAGGTTTTGGCAGCACCGCCCCAGATGTGGGAACAATATTCCATGGTAGGGCGGATTTGCGATTTGTACAAAGTGAACAGCTGTTTGGAAGAAAAGTAACCCCGAGGGCAAAAGAGAAAACCAAGTTTTTTAGATGCAGAGGAAGCAATATTTGTAATGTGTTTGTGCCAAGAGAAATTAGATGTCAGGGTAATCCCAAAAGAGATATATCATCTTGCCTAGAAATCGGAGTGTCACCAAAGATAAGCATAGGAGCAGAAGAATCCTTCTTGCGAGGTATAAGACAAGACTGGGTTTTAGAAGGATTGAAATCAAGTAAGTTGTCTCTGCCCCACTGGAGATCGACAATTTATTTAAGGAATTGGTACTAGATATTCGAGAAATTGAAGCTGATTGAGCAGGGCAAGGTTTCTCAAAATGGAAAGTGGAATGCAATGTGCTATCATCGGCAAAACTATGGATAGGATTTCCAGTCAATGGAAGACCTGGAAATCCTATCCAATAAAAGAATTTTTATTTAATTCTTTTCATTTATTTATTTATTATTTTAGGTCTGGCATCCAATGAAACGAACACTGCATCATATAACTGCTAACCAAGAGCCACTAATAAATCTTTTTTTTTTTTTTTTTTTTTTCCCCACTACACAAAAATACAAAATCTGGAATCAGTGAAAAATTTGGAAGAAAATTATCTTGACTAAATTTTGACTGTTTTATTGCTGAGTTTGTTATTTTTTTTAACAAAGTAATTTAGCATTATTTCATTTAGATTACTATTTGAGTTTTCATTGCAAAAAAAAAAAAAAAAAAAAAAATCAAAATGCTTATATATTTGTATAGACAGGCATTTTGATTTAAATTATAAAAAAAGCAAGACTAGACAATGTGCCCAGTACAAGCAGCAAAACTAAATAAATTAATAATAAAGCACTGTGTCACAGTCCTTAATACAATCCTTGATTTCATGAACTGTAAAGATGTTATGACATAAATTCCATGCTGTTACTGAGAGATAAGCTTTGCTTCATTTGCTAATACAAATATCTGTATCTTTCTTATAACTCTAGCATAAAAATTCAGATAATTTTGATACTGGAGTTGTAAGAAAGATACAGATAAAGACTGAAGCATGTTTATGACTTTCTTGTGGACAGTTCACTAGAATAAAACAAGTGGGAGCTGTCATCTTCTAGAAATATCTATAAATTTAAATATTTAATTATTCGATAAATCAGTACTTCGATAAATATCAATACTCTATTAATTAATGTAATAAGTTATGAATTAGTTACTGATTAGATATTCAGTAGTTTTTTTTTTTTAACATTTAATTAAATATTTCCAGTTGTATCAATTATGATAAATTACCTTAAATGTTCTTTCAGAAATTGCCCGAATCTCGCTCCAGATTTGTTACAAAAGAAACACTTCCTTCTGTCCATGATGTCCGTATACAACTACACGAATACAGTAGTTATAATAACAAAAAAGCAATGTAAATCGAACTTGCTACGCTCAAGTTCAATTTACATGGTGAGGGGAATGAAGGGATCCTCTTACCAGGAGAGGCTTAAGCCTCTGCAAATTGCAGCGGTTGGAGACTAGGCACCTCTGATGTGATCTGATTGAGGTGTATAAGGCATTGAATGGGTTGAGCATGCTGAATTTTGATGGGATTTCTTCCACTTGTTCAGATTACGAACCTAAGGGGGGCATAAATTCAAATTGAGGAAAGACAGATATAGAATAGATGTACGGAAATTTGCCTTTAGCCAGCGAGTGGTTAATTGCTGGAACAAACTTCCATCTGTCATTGTGGAAGTTGATAGGTTAAATAAATTTAAGGAGGAACTGGACAAACATTTAGTGAGAATTGTTTTGTAATTTTTTTTTTTTTTTTTTTGGCTGGTGCTGCATAAGCTCACATACGCTTGCTTTCTTGCATCACATACCACTACAGTAATGGTTTTATTAGCATTGGGCATGCGCGTTAGTACTCTCTGGGTTTTGATGACTGCGTTAGTTCCACTTTCATACAGTGATGGCGCTGGTAGTAATTGATCAACTGACCACCCCGTATCTTACTGCGGTGAGTGGGCCGAACTTAAAATACTGTTTTCATTGCCACATAGCATCAGTTGATTTGTGCTGCCATCTATCGCATAGAAACAGAATTTAATAATAATATCATTAGTTGGTACACCGATGAGCCAAAACATTATGACCAGCAAGTCGTTATGCAAATAGAAGCAACTGCAGATGAACTATAGTGCGTGCGCGGGTCGGAACACGGTATAAAAAACACCTGATACTGAGCACCGTTAATCAGTGTTACTCATGTTCTTCAGATGGAAAAGGCAGTGGACTTAAGCGAGTTTGACAAAGGGCAAATTGTAATGACCAGACGACTGGGTCAGAGCATATCCGAAACGGCACGGCTGGTGGGATGCTGACGGTCAGCCGTTGTTAGTATCTACCGAAAGTGGTCCGAGGACGGAAAACCCACGAACCGCTGGCGAGGTGTTACACGACCATGGCTCATCGATGCTCGATGTGAGCAAAGGCTCTTCCGGATGGTATGTGACAACAGAAGGGCGACTGTGGCGCAACTCGCCGGTAATTGGAATGTTGGTGATGGGAGTAATGTGTCACAACACACAGTACATCAAACCCTGTTGAAAATGGGGTTGCATAGCTGTAGGCCACTCAGAGTGCTCATGCTAACCACGGTTCACCGGCAAAGCACCTACAATGGGCACGGGAACATCGAAACTCGACCTTCAGTGATTGGAAGAAGGTCTTCTGGTCCGGTGAATCACGTTTCCTGTTGCATCATATGGACGGCCGAGTACGTGTGCCTCGTTTACCTTGGGAAGTGATGGTGCCTGGATGCACCGTGGACGAAAACAAGCAGGTCGCGGCGGCGTCATGCTTTGGGCGATGTTCTACTGGGATACCCTGGGTCCAATCATCCATGTACCGTGCACTCTGACGTCTATCACTTACTTAAAGATCATTGCTGACCATGTACACCCTTTCATGGCAACAGTCTTCCCCTCTGGCAGTGCCATCTTTCAGCAGGATAATGTGGCAAGCCACACCGCCCGGATTTTTCGAGACTGGTTCGCGGAACATGAGGAAGGCCTCCATATTCCCCAGATATCAATCCCATCGAGCATCTGTGGTTTGGACTGGAACAGCAACTCTGATCAGCGGCATCTCAACCACGGACCTTATGTGTTGGTGCCAGATAACAAGACACATTTAGAATTCTTATAGTGTCAATGTCTCGCCGGATACGAGCTGTTTTGGTTGCACGTGGAGGACCAACATCATATTAGGTAGGTAGTCATGTTTTGGCTCATGAGTGTTATATCGTTGGTTACGATTGTTGGCTTTCCGTAACTGTGTGGCAGATAGGTGGAAAAATTTTAGATTTTTATTTATTTTTTTTTTAATGTTTCCCGTGTCGTGGCTGAGTTAGTTGGTCTTCTTAGTTGCTTTGATATGTGTACAGTACAGGTGTGCAAAACTTAAGGACCAGTCAGGTGTTCACCTGTAAACTCTCATACGAGTGGTCTGGATATGGGAAAAACATACCAAAGGAACCTAGTAAGGTACAGAAATGATGAAGGAAAGAACACCCACACAACAACGGAAACAAAATGGTACAGAGGGACTTTATTCAAAAATGGCAACATAGCACTGGCTGCCATGATACGGCTGCATCACTGCCAAAGATAGAACAAAGGGAAGAGGTGATCCTCAGTAGGAGATATGGCCACCCTAATGTTGATGCAGGCTTTCTACCGCCTGTCTATACTTAGAACAATGTCGTTGATAAGTTCCATAAACACGAACTCGGGGCCAATGGCACCTTCGGAACAGACGCACATGGGAAAGGATTACCTCAGTACAGTAGCGTGCACCGGTTACCGCCTTCCAGTATCTGCAGTTGTGTATGTCCATCCAAGATAACGCCTCCCCAGACGAGAACACCTCGACCGCCATATCGATCCCTTTCAGTGATGTTTGCAGGGGTGATACTGTGTGCCAACCTCTCGCCAGATTAGCTGACGTCCAGAATCGCTGCTGAGACTGAATCTACTCTCATCAGTAAAGAGTACCTTATCCCATTGCGCTGCTGTAAAGTCCTTGTGTTCGATGCACCACTGTAAACGGTGTCTCCGATGGGCAGGTGTTAAAGGGACAGATCGTACTGGCCGTCTGGCAAACAGTCCACTTTTGTGGAGTCGCCTGGCTGCAGTGCTCCTGTGCAGCTGGTTTGCAATGGATCCCGCTGTCTGGTGTCAGTCCCTCTTGGCCTATAGGAGTATATAGTGGTCATCATTGGGCATTGTTTTTCGTGGACGCCACAACTGGTCCTTTGAACAGCTGTACCTGTCGTTCTCAAAGCCGACCACGCACGTGAGACGATGCTATGGGCGATACCGAACTCTGTAGCCGCACTCCTCGCACTTCGACCTTCCTCGAGGTTCTCAATTATTCGACCCCGGGTAAAGTCATCCAGAATTTATCTACTGGCCATTTCGTTGTCTGTAGCACTGTATGAAACCAATCAAACGTCTGTAACATCGTGCTCACCATTCGGTAATTTGCACATAACTGCTGCTTTTATCTGTTTATGTTGAGCCCTCTCATCACGATTTAAATTTTTGCATGTGTGCCAGCTTTCTACTGAACGGTCACAGTTATGCAAATCGCCACAGACGGTTTCGTTTGATTTTGTGGTTCTAACCTTTAGTAGTGTTGGTCACTACACACACACACATATATATATATATATATATATATATATATATATAGTAGCAGCGCAAGGAAGGACGTAGAAGGGGGAGCACTTCCTTTTCCTATATGTGTAGAACAAGGATGCTCAAACTGTGTCAGTCACAACCCCCCCCCCCACTGGAGAGTAGCGAGCAACTTTTGAATGAACGAAATTTTTTCTTAAGTTTTGCCTCTGATTTTAAATGTACAGTGTAATTGTTTTTCATTTATTTTCAGTGCACCGGTTTTATATTACCAAGTCATAAGATTCTGTCATTGTTTATTTGATATATAGATTAAAATTAAATTATTAAAAGGGAGGGGATGTTTATTCCTTGAAAAACTCTAACCGAGATCAAATCATTAGCGTTATTTATTGGAAAGATCTCAGAAATTAATTTATTTTAGAGGACACGGTATCACAAAGTTTGAGAACCCCCCCCCCCAAGTGTGGACTATGGGTAAGGAAGTAGACACTGTAAGTGAGTGAATCTGTGACCCAACTCAGATTTTCCAGTTCGGTGCCTGCTTCCCTACAATGAACCAAGCCTTGGTCGAAATTCAGGTTCGGGGAAATGGTATAATTTTAAATAAATACCAATATACGCCTCCATTGAGCAGTGGATTTTATTTAAAGTGTGTAGTACAGTACTGGGATAACTCTTGAAATGTCTCCACAATATGAGATCGACACACTCAGTAGCAAACTTAGTTTGTGCAGTGCAGATTTATTGATAACTCTCTTAAAGTTCGCGGCGAAGGAGTGTTTGTTCTCTGCTTAAGAATTTAAATTGTGTTTCAAAATAGACATTAATTTTTTTTATAACACTTCAATCCTTGGATCGCCATTTTGGCCATCTTTGTGTCCAGTGACGTGTATTTTTGATTGTTTAATGGTTTATGATCATTTATTTCTATGGATATGCAGCGTTAAATCCAAAGTTGCCACCGTTGGTGAAATCACTTTTACTGTTCTATAGTTTTTCGGAACATTACGTGCGTTCTTACCTGATTTCTTTGTTAATGGGTCATTGGTCACCATGCTGCCATTAACGAGACGCAAAGAATAAGTTCATCGTTGTTATTGACTTTGTGGGGGTGGGGGGTTTATATATTTTATTATTTGTTTTCTTTCTTTATTTACTATATTATTTATTATTAAGCTCCCTTATCTTAAAAATCCCCTTTCTCATTTATTATTATTTATATTCTTACTATACCCCACTTTGCATCTGCCTTGTGTGTATCTCACAGAAGAATTCCAGTTCTGAGGGAGTTTCTATATTAGTGCACTCCTCCTTTGGATTTTGCTGTGTGTTCAGAAATGACCAAACACCATTTGCATTAAGTTAAATACAATTAGTTTATTATACATATTTACAAATAAAAAAAAGAAATCTAGCAAGTCATTACACATTATTCACTTGATATTAGTACAGGGCATGGACTACGATCCTGGTCATTAGGCTCTTCCATACATCATCTTCTTGCCGTTGGGCCAGTAACACTCTCTTGCGTTTATATGTATATATATTTTTTTTAAATTAAAGTTCATTAAAACAATCACATTTATTTCTACAGTTATTACACATATCTTTCCTTTAATCCTTCGCTAATACAATTCTCTTCTTCTTAGGCTAACTGTCCAACTGATAAGTTTCTCCACACCAGTCTCACCTTAACATTACTAAAGCTACCATTTAAATTGTAATGGTTCTGTCTCACCTGTGGATTTTCAAGGAAAAATTCGGCTATTTGCGGCTAGCAGCGCCACTCCTCTACTTCTGGGACGTTATTCATGTTAACATACAACTATACCTGCTCTATAGGTTAACCCTTCGAAAAGGTTTTTATTCTACATTCATTAAAGTTAGGCAGATGAAACGTAACTATAAACTACCCTCTTATTAAACAATCCTTATGACATTTCTGCACTTATCTATAGAACAAGTATTGAATTAATTATATGCATCCCAAAAGAATTACCTTTAACCATTATCTATCTTTAGCTACAGTATTTTGTATTACCTAATGGTACACATGCCGTTAAGCACTTACTTCTGGTGAGCTGAATTCCTCAGCTCATACAAGGATTGGTCTTTGACTTTCTGCTCTGCATCGGGGTCCACCATCAGTCTGAGATCGCTCTTCTTCAGCTTCGAAACTGCTAACATCTGCCAGGGATACTATTCGCTTCGCCGATCATTCCTGGTGTTGTATCTTTCTTCGCGGTTCCAGATCATTCAGTAGGAGTCGCTCCCCTTTACTTTATTTCTCTCTGTAGGCTGCAGGGCTGTCCGGTGTTCTTCCGTAAGCATTATCTCTCGCCGTCCTCCTTCTAAATATATCTCTCGGTCGACGCTTTCGGACTTCTATGTTCCATCTGGAGAAAGTTCCCTTTACTGTAACCTATCTATACTTTACTAAAACTATCAGAACTTAGTCAACTCACCATAACTGGTTCTACTGGTGGATCACTTCCGGAGGCTTTTTCACCAGCCTACCTCTCCGAAAAAAACTTTCATCACCTTGGTGAATCATTCTCGGGGACTGTTTCCCGAGCCTACCTCTCCGAAAAAACTTTCATCACCTCTCTTTTCGCGTGCTCTTCCCTTTTTATTTCTCAAAATTTCGTAACACCCCTCCTTTCCTGAACCAATCATTTCTACCTTCCCCATCATCTCCATTCCCATTTGCCTATTGCACGTGACAGGAAGGTCGAGCTCCTTCTGGTGTAGAGAGGGAACTTCCGGTTTCCAGAAATTTCTCAACTTTCTAGAAAGGTGACCGGAAATTCCGGCAGCTCAGAATCTTTCCAGAACCATCCAGAAAACATCTGCTTCCATTTACTTGATTCGTCTCACCTTATTATAAAATGACCACGCCCGCTCTGTTAATGGTAAACCAGGACTGCTCCCCGCCGGTACCCCTATTGTAACCTCTGGAGCACTCCGTCCCTTGCCATTCTATCAATTGACCGCCCGCTGTTCTGTCTCGCTATCTTCGCTTGCTCTTTCAGGTAGTGGGCGCTGATTCTATATCTCTTTCTAATGTTTATTTTCACGGTGTATATTTGCTCTTACATTAACTATAGCTTCCACTTAATTTAATTACATTAACGTGAGACCCACTATCTTAAATATTTGTGACTTTAAGTGTTTTCTTGTAAGGTTTACAATATCACTCTATCTAGCATTCTTTCTTTAATTATATTGATATTTAATTTAACTTGTAAGACTTTGTGTCTTTCAACTTCATCTCCGTGCCGTAATCTTCCTACTGACTGGGAACCGTTTATGTAGCCTTGAGCAGGCAGCGTACTCCAATCGCTTTTTATGTGTTTGTGCCGCTTTTAGTCACTAAACAGGAAGTGATTTTGTTTTTGAAGGTCAGCATGCTTCATTCTAGTGGTTTTTTTTTTTTTTTTTAGATACACAGTGCTGTAAATTGTATTGAAATGTTACAAAAATGAAACGGTATTTCTGTAGCGTAAGAAAGAAAATAGATGACAAAATATGCAAAACAACATGGAAAGAGTTACGGTGTGAAATGAACAGTGATTATTGCGACTTTTCTGGAGTCTTTGATATGCTCTGGAGGCCTCTGCCAAGCTGAAATAACCGGAAACTTGTATAAGTGCATTAAGGAGTACCTTACCAACAGGGAAATCTGCATAACCAGTACCTACAGTAGCATCATTCATCCTGAGTGATGCTACTGTAGGTGCTGGTTATGCAGATGTGAACACAGAGGATGCCCACAGGGCTCTGTCTTGGACCCCTTCCTCTGGAACGTCGTCCTGGATGAACTCCTCACGATGAACTTAGGCGACGTCACTGCTTATGTTCTTGTTTATACTCTGGCCCGACTACAAGGTCAGTGGAGTTTACAATAAATCATCAGTACAAATGTTAATCGTATTTAGCAGTCACGGGCTTGAATCCAGGTCCACTCGAAGAGTGCGTGCTACTGCACTCACTCTCCTGACCACTTAGCTATGTCAGGCCTAATGTTTTATTCTTTTGTGGACGATCGTATCCTCATGCTAACTGCAAGATCCAGAGCATACCTAGAGGCCAAGGCAAACTATGACCTAAGGACACTGCAGGATTAGGCCACTCTCCACAAGTTGCAATTCTCCAAAAACCAAATCGATTCTACTCAAGGGAACTGTACAGACCATCTGACGTCCACAGATCAAGCTAGCAGGACAAATAATCTCACTGGTCACGGAACTCAACAACTTAAGAATTATGTTAGACACCATTCAAGATACCATTAGAGCCAGTCCACCACCCCAAGCTTAAGCTTATTTGTGGTTTATGACTTAATTAAATTTTGAACATAGCCATGTAATTTAAAACTTACAAAATTTATAATAATTAAATAATACAACTCAAAACAATGCAATACTTCTCAAAATAAAGACCGCTTATTACCACTTAGCCCTAGCCCAGTGAGATAGATGTGGGACGCTTCAATTCCAGTCCTGCCTATCCCAGTGGACCGGGTTTCCATCCCTGCCACTGGGAGGTGGGTTCTACTATCGAGCTTTTATCTGTGCTGTTCTTTTGAAAACTGCAAGTACAAAATCATTAAAACAAGTAAAATGGTATCTCTCCACAAACAAAATCCACAAGGACCCACACTCTAAACCACCAATCAATATTTCCAATTCATTTCTTATATCTACATAATGGCTGCAAGAAAACACATGTTCAGCCGTTTCTTGGTCACCACATATACATTTCTGATCTCTAACCAAATCTAGTTCATAGTCTCTTTGCAAAACCATGTCCATTAATCAGGAATGCTGCATTAACACCAAACTGCTGCCTGACTCTTTTTCACATTAATAATATCAACTTTGGGTAAAAACATATAAGTTACCTGTCCTTATCTGAGGCATCCACTTCACTTACCATTCATGCATAAGTTCTGACCGTTTCCTTTACTTTTCCTCTCCTCTTGCCCATCTTGCCTAGTATACTGCCTTTCCTCGTCTGGACACAAGCTTATATTCAATATGGTTCTCCTTATGTTATGGCTTGTGCAGTACATTAAAGCACACAAAATTACCTGCAAATCTGCATGCAATATTCCTGAGATAACCTATAGAGGCATCTGTCTACACTGTTCTGCATACTCTTGTGATAGATAGCAAAGCAAATCTGTGCCTGCCATATATACTTCTTTATAAAAGAATTAGTCAATTTATGAAGCCAGGCTGCCGAGGCATAAGACATTATTGGTACAAATAGGCAGTCATTCAATAAATTGAGCGCCCTGCCCTTTATGCCCCAGTCTACTCCTATAGCTCTTTAGCTTGGCATATAACATTCTAATTTTCTTTTTCAAATATTTGGCATGTGGGTGGCACAAAACTAATTCACTCCACTATCAGCTCACCTAAGTACTTTACAACAATAACATATTTGACAGTAACATGATATTCCATAAACTCATACTAATGGGTGCCTATTCATACTTAATTGCCCCTTCAATAGCGCCAGTACTGTTTTTCTCTCGGAAATTTGCAAACCATATAAATTAGACCACTCCATCAAATCACCTTGAACTCTCGCAGTTTGTTCCTCAATATGAGTCTGCATTCCCAAACACTAAATAGAGAAATTCGTCCGCATAAGCAATCACAATTATGTTAGACAGTAAATTGTCCTTTTATCCACACCTAGCATATCTACATACAAAAAGCCCGGCCGCGATCGCACGTGTGAGTAGGAGCAAATGGGGGCGAAAGAGACACACCCTCTCTTCTCTATAAGTCTGTGCTCCTGCCCATAATCACTTATGATTTACTTATGCCATATGGTTTACCAAAGTCATCACTGTTAGGAATATACAAAACTTGAAACCACCCAGGGCTGCATGTTACTCATGATAACAAGAGCCTGCCGCACAGTCAGCACTCCTGCTCTTCAGGTTTTGGCTGGGGGTCCTGCCTTTAGACCTGGAGATGATCCACCGTGGATTTCACTGTCGCCTAGCAAGAGGAATTCCAGCCATCATCCTTAACCACACAATCAATCTCACAAACGAGATTCGTACGGAAAAGCGAATCCTCTTCTCTATACTGACTGAAAATTTGGCAGCAGAGATGGACAGACACAAGTAAAGGACCAATCACGAAGAAATTTATTCCCCCAGGTAGCTACAGTTTTCTCAAAGCTCCTTCTTGCTTCTCTCCTGGTCTCCATGCTACCTATCTTATTACTGGGCATGGATCTATCAAACAGAAGCTGACCCTGATGGGTATTGAGGAGGGCTCCCTACTACTTATGTGGCTAGGAAGACTGGGATCATATGGTTTATACATGTCCTAACTACGAAGACTTAAGATGCAGTTTAATTTCCAAAATACATAATCTCCCATGAGATAGAGAATATCTGTATATTACTGAGCAGGAATATTACCTAGCTTTTACCAAGTTTTCCCAGGACTTGTTTGCCATAAGAAGATCACACCTTGCACAGGCAACTTCCTCAATAATAATAAAATTCCTTATTCATAGAAATGTAGGACACGATTCCCGCTACAGGCAACCAGAGGAATCTCACAATTAACTGTACACATTACATTCAGTACATAAAAAAAAACTACGTGGGTCCACAAATTCATAAAATACACAGAAAGTGCTAATAGATTACATATTATACAGCGTACATTGCATTATATAATTATTATACAGAGCTTATATTGCATTATATAGATTCTACAGTTATATACAAGCTGCAACACATTAAGACAGTCTGGTTTGGACACTTTCACTGGGAGTTATTCCGCTGACGATTGCACAAATGCTGACTGCACTTCACTATGGATTTGCGCTTTTCTTCTCTGTAGGTAGAATCTCTGGACCACACATCCAAATCAACTGTTTGCGGAGTTCAGCGCACCGATGATACCGTTCGGAAAGTGCCGCTTGACTGATAACTCAACTGATAACTAGCCTTCTGACAATTCATCTTAACCTTCATCTCTAAAGGCGACTCTCTTCCCTTTGTAAGTTAACAAAAACAGAACTGGATTGGTACCCCTAACTGAAAACAACCTTCGTGGACATGGCGCCCACCGTCTTGACACAACCCAACTAGACATGACTTCCTGCTAACCCTCCTGTAGGGTAGAATTTGCTAATCCACCAGCATACATTGAGGAGGATTTGTTGCCAACAACAGAAAAACCTCCTCACTTGGAAACATTTGCCTTGGTGATACTGCTAACCCTGGGTAGGATTAGGGTACGTTATAACGCCTAACTCCAAGGCGGTATAACCTGAGCACACCAATGACGACCAGTCCCCGGCAACCTTGCTGGGTTATTTTCTCTCCTGCACCCTCGGGCTTCTCCCTAATTCTTAACCTGGTGGAACAACTCCAGCTCCACTGAACTCATAGCTGCCGCCTTCACTACAGCAGCTATTCTTTTCCACTTCACCACTACTTTCTTTACTGTGCCCCTTGCTCACTTCAATTTTTTATTTTTATTTTTAAATATTTATTTATTTGTTTATTTTTTTACTTGGTCTCTGTCCAGGAAGCTCAGGCCACCCTGGCAGAGACCACCAGAGAATTATGGGCAGCTTGGCTACCTTCTAGTGATGTGTGCGGGCAACGTGGGGTCCCACCAGGGGCCCTACAGCCAAAAGCCAGGACACACAACAGAATCCAATACAATATTCCATATACAATACAGAACACTTTCCGGTTTTCAAAGTGATACTATTTGTCTCCACAGAGTTCATATGGCGCAGATGTGCGAAACCACTGGAGGTGCTTTTCCCCGAAAACTATGCACACTATGCAGTGATTACTTTGCAAGATATTCAATTCAACTGTACCAGAGATTCGACAGCTAGGACCTTAATTAAGGTTGGGCATTTTTCTACTTCTTTCTCCACTCCAAAGTGCAAGAGGTCGCCAGACCCTTTCTTGACTACTAATTGACTTGAGTGATACGTCATTTTACATCACTTGAGAAGTATTACAGTACTGTGTATTAACACTCGTTAATCCGTATCTTTGAAAATTC